>NW_005843210.1:134239-150387 GCF_000455745.1 Alligator sinensis
TTTTCATTTATGCTGATAGTCCCATGGGCAGGCACCCACATGTCATCAGGGACACCAGAATGGAGTTCCTAAAGACCCTCAATTTGGGGAGCTTGCCCAGATGGTTAATGGCTTGGTAGGTAAACAGTCTTCAGTGTTCCATGGTGCTTTTAACTGACAGACACAGAGGACACAAAACTGAATGGACATGTGCCATTGATGACCCTGATATAGTTCAGAGAACTTGTGTGGGCAAATCTGCAAATTACCTCCTATTGATTGTTTAGACAAAGAAACTGCTGTGCCAGTACCCTCGCAATGGTGAGTCCCACATAACTAATCCTACTGTGGACTTTGGACATCATAAGAAAGCAGAGCTGGAAAGGATCTCACAAGGTCATCAACTCCAATCCTCAGTATAAGGCCTTCCCAACCAGGAAACTCTCAGAGGTGAACCTCAGAGGAGGTGAGCCTTCCTGCACAGAGATGTGTTATTAATCAAGTGTGGTTCTCAGTAATGTCTCAGTATTTTAATTTACTTCCTTTTTTTTTTTTTCACCCAGTGACACTCAAACCTGCATTTGGGTAGAATAGAGTGAAATGTATGGACTACATTGTTTTATGCCAGTTCAAAGTCAGAGCGTTTCATTTGACGAAGATACAGATGTTACCATCTTAGCTGGCATTTTTATCAACTGACATTCATCTTCTCTCCAGCATGTTCTATGATTACTGGGTTGTTATGCACAGGATGATCAAAACTGACTTGCTTTGCAGTGTTTCCACTAATAAAATGAAGGGTAACTTTCTGAGGCCCAGAAGCACTGCCTTACTTCTTTACTGGCCATTGAAATATTGGCCCCATTAAAAGTGCTCTCATAGGATCATAGGAAAATAAAGCTAGAAGAGACCTCATGGGGGCACCTCATCTAGCTCTCTGCTTAAAACAGCATTGTCCCCAACTATACCATCTGAGACAAGAGTGTGCCTAACCTGCTCGTAAGAATTTCCAGGGATGGAACTTCCATGAATTCTCCAGGTACTCTGTTGTGATGATTGACCACCCTCCGTCACAAAGTTCCTTCTAATCTCCAACCTAAATTTCCCCTGTTGTTGTTTGAGGCCATTGCTTCTAGTCCTGTCCCCTATCACCAAAAAGTTCCACCCTCCCTGTAATTGGCCTTCAAGTATTTGAAGACTCTTATCCAATCCCTTCTCAGTCTTCTCTTCTCCAGACTGAAGCACCCAAGTTCTTTCAGCCTTTCTTATAAGTCCTGCTTTTCAGGATTCTTATAATTTATTTTGTTATGCACTGGATTTTCCAAACTGTCCACATCCTTCTTAAAGGGCGGGGCCTCAAATTGGACACAGTACTCCAGGTAGGGCCTCATCAGTGCTGAGTAGAGCAGAAGACTCTCTTCCCTTGACTCGCAAGTCACACTCATGTTAATACAGCCAAGCTTGCTGCTGCCTGTTTTTCACCAAGAGCTCACTCTTTGTTCATATTTAGCTTTTGCTTCACTGTAATCACTGCCTTTCCCTTAAACACTGCAGCCTAGCCAGTCACTCCCCAGTCTGTATTTGTGCATGCAGTTATTGCATCCCAATCGCAGGGGTTTTTACTTGTTCTTGCTGAATTTCATCTGATATTTGCAGATCATTTCTCGAGTCTATCCAGGTCATTCTGTGTATTAATCCTGCCTTTCAGTACCTGCAACTCCATCCAACTTGATATCATTGACAGATTTGCTAAGCATGCCCCCAGTTCCATTGTCCCAATCCTTAATAAGATGTTAAACGCTTTCTGACTCCGGACAAAACCCCAAGGAATTCTCGATAACTCCTTCATCAAGCCATTGTGCCATTGATGGATATTCATTGAACATGATGATCCAACCAGTTTTGTAGACATCTGTAGTTCTTTACTTTATTAATGAGAATGTGTAGGAGACAATGTCAAAAGTTTCGCTAAAGTGAAGGTATATAACATGTAATGTTCTCTCCTCTTCCACAGAGCCTGTCACTTTATTGCAGAAGGAAATCAGGTTTGTCAGTTATGACTTGCTCTTGGTGAATGCTCTTGGCTGGCTGTTTCTCACCACCTTGTTCTCCTTAGAGTGCTTCAAAAAAGTCTTTGAGGACCTGCCCCATGACTTTTACAAATACTGAGGTCTAACATACATAACTCAGAACTCACATTCATCTCAAAGGGTCAAAGGTCATCCCAATAATACATCCTCTCACTTTCATGACACATTTCTAGAGGTATTTTGCCAAATTAATGGAGATTTTTTTTTTAGCCTTGTGACTTCCACTTGTCTTCTTTGGGGAGTTGTTTGAGAGTGAAATCTTCAACAAATCCACAAGGAATTGAAGCACTTTGTATGGAAGTTAAATTTGTGAAGATGCTTTCCAATTTAAAGATTCAAGTCAGTACTTAAATTATCATCTGGTTTATTTTAGAGAAGTAATCTGTGTGGGTTCAGAGAGAGGTAAGGATTTTTTTTTATTCATTCTCTCTCTCCTTTCTGCATTTTCTCTGTTGCTTCTTATTAAACAAATGGTTTTCACTGCTTTTGTCCCCCTACAATCAAACCACCTTCCTGACTTTTCATAAGGATGAACACAGAGAGAAAGCGAAGAATCTGTTATACTGTTGTGGGTAACTAGACTAACAATGGAATAAAGGTCTTTTCTTGTGTTTTTTAGGGGGGGGCGAAAATAATAGTTCAGGCTATTAATCTCTTTTCCCACATTTCTAATCTGGGTGCTGATAACTAAGGGAATGGTAAGTGTACCTTATTTTTGTGTTTAATGTGTAAGCATTACAGGAATTGTAGCTGTACATTAATTCTATGCCTAAGCATGCAAAAGAGGTCCCAATCATGGATGGGCAGTAGTTTTGTCTCTCGAGAGACTGAATGGCTTCTGCTTTGGGGAACATATCCTTATTCTTAACTATGAATTTAAATATTGATTTTTGAAGAAATAAATGAAGCTGTATGACATGCTTTTAGGGTGGGAGCTTTAAAGATGTAAACATGCACTGAACATCTAATTCCCACCATAAATTTAAAATCATATATACTGTTTTGACATTTTAGATAATTCCACTCCCATATATTTTATTTATTTCTGTATATATGCACTTGGTAGTTTCCTAAAAATACACATTTCTGTAACTGAGTTCATGAAACTTAACCTGTTGTCTAATCTTAGATATGAGAAAAATCTGGCCTGAATTCATAGCCATCATCAGAGTTCCTATGAATAGCATTGTGGTGAGAACCCAGAGTCAGAGGAGGCACAATGCTGTAATATGTAAATGTTTTGGTATGTATGCCAAAAGATTCTGGAAATATGATCAGGAACCAAAAAAGTCTTCAGACAAATATCCAAAGGGATGCAAATGGTACCAGTAGTCAGTGCCATAGCAATGAAGTTTGGCACCTGGGGCAAAGCCTGCAGCAGCAGCCCATCCTCACCCCATACACTGATCTGGGAGGCACATGCGCCCCCAAAATGAGCCACTCATGGCCCCATCCCACACCCCACTGTGGCTGGGCAGCATCTGTTGGTGCCCCTTCACTTCAGTGCCCAAGGTGGCACCCCACTCACCCCCCACTTGCTACAGTACTGCCAATGGTAAAATGGACTTGTTCTAGGAAAATCTCCTGAAAATTTAGAAATACTGGCCCCGAGGCTTTTGCTGTTTTCATCCTTCTTCTTTTTTTTTTTTCTTGCATTACACTGCATCTCTACCCCCATTGGACACAACAGAGGGAGAGCAAGTTCAACAGAAGCAGTAAAGTGGGATTAAGAGGAGAGAGCTCTAAAGACAATGAGAGGAGAGACAATAATATCTGTAATCCTGCAAAAGGTATGTGTGAAAAGGTGGAAGCATGTTTATTCAAATTATATGGTTTAATTTTTCTTGAGCAGACACACAGTTAACTGTGTTGGACTGAAGTCCGGTGGAAGGCAGGGGAGATTTGCACCTTATACATTAAATCAGAAATATCTAGCATCAGCTTTTGTAAGCAGATGGCTTACTTCATGAGCTGTTCTACTTCCAGTAGATCTTTCACAGCATCTGATGAAGTACGCCCTCAGTTTAGGAAAGCTTATTATTCTTTTATATAGCTCATACTAAGTATTGCTTTGTCCTGAACAGCCACACTATAATAGCCATTCATGCATTTGAAGACTGTTATCAAATCCTCCCTCAGTTCTTTCTTATCCAGACCAGTCCTTTCAACATTACTAAAAGGATGGAGATGGCCAATTCTCCGTGGCCACAGGTGACAGGACTAGGAGCAATGACCTCAGCCAGTGGCAGTAGAAATTTAGTTTGGAGACTATTTAGTTTTGGAGACTTTCTGGCTATGGGGGTGGTTATGAATTAGGACAGACTACCTGGAGAAGTTGTGCAATCCCGATCCTTCTAAAATGTTTATTATAAAGTTTTACCATGTCTGTCAGTCTTTCTGTATGTGTGTGGATAGTCTACCTAGTTATATTTCTTGATAGTTAGCTGCAGTTGATTACATATTCCCTTTCCTTCTTATAGAAGGAGTGCCCTAGTGAATGGAACCCAGTAACAACACCAGGGTGTCTGAGTTCATCATGGAGGGGCTCTTTGGTTTTCCCCATCTCCATGGTCTGTTCTTCGGAGTCATCCTGTGCCTCTTCATGGCTGCTGTCCAAGGCAACTCCCTGATCATCCTGGCTATTGTCTTTCACCCACCTTTGCACAAACCCATGTACTTCTTCATTGCTAACCTGGCTGTACTGGACATTTTCTGCACCTCCTCTGTTCTTCCCAAAATGATGCAGTACCTGATCCTTGGGAAGAAATCCATCTCTTTTAATGACTGCTTGGCTCAGCTTTTTTCCTTTACTTTCTCAGCAGCCACAGAGCTTGTGCTCCTCAGTACCATGGCCTTTGACCGGTACATGGCCATCTGTCATCCCTTACACTACGTAACCATCATGACAAAGAGAATGTGTATTATATTAGCAGTCTGTACCTGGGCACTTGGAGCCATAAATTCCTTTGTGCACACATTGCTCATGCTGCCTCTAGATTTCTGTGGGCCCAACCTCATCCAGCACTTCTTCTGTGAGATCCAGTCCCTGTTGGCATTGTCCTGCAGCTCAACCTACCTCAACCAAGTCATGGCCTTCATGGCCAATATTTTCCTAGCCATGCTGAATTTCTTTCTAATCACCATGTCCTATGGCTTCATCATCAGAAGCATCCTAAAAATTCAGAGCTCAGAAGGGAAGCAAAGAGCCTTCTCCACATGTTCCTCACATCTTGTTGTGGTTGGTCTCTACTACTCCACTATCATCTACACCTACATCCGGCCACCTTCCAGCTACTCCCTGGAGAATGACAAGATGGTGGCTATTCTCTACACACTTGTGACTCCTGTGCTGAATCCCCTGATCTACAGCCTGCGCAACAAGGAGGTTAAAGTTGCTTTCAGGAAAGTCCTTGCTGTCTGCAAGAGAAATTCATCTTGACAATAGTGAACCTGATTTCTTGTAATCGGATGACATCTTTTCTGGGTGCACAACTGATGTGAAATATTTGGTTATCCTTGGCTTTAATACACACTGGTTAACACACATTTTTATACTAACAAAAATTTTTCTTTGTTCACTCCTAGTGGCCAGTTTCTGTTTCTCCTGGTAAGCATATTAGTGGTCTTTGTGCTCCTTAGTGTGATTTTATTTTAACTTGCTTGAGTTTCTGGGAAAAGATGATTCAAAAGGTGAATGTGTCATCCTTGCTCTTGCTGCTTTTGTTTTGTTTTGTTTTGTTTTGGGGGTTTTTTGTGACTCATTATTAAGAATGACAGAATGGTACATTAAGGAAATAGAAATGGATTTCCCGGATTTGAAAAGGGTTGAATTGTTAGATTCCTAACATGTGGAATAGTATCTGTCTCTAGATTCAGAGCACAAAGGTAGAAGTGTAGTGTAGTGCAGCAGTTTACACCACTTGTGTATTGTGCCCCCAATAACATTAATTGTTCATGACATCATACCATGTCATACTATGGATGGAATAGGGCACACTGGGTGCGGCTACAAGTGCAATTAATGCAAAGCCATAAACTCTGATATGCCCAGCACTACTGTGCATTGAAATGGGTCAGAGAAGCTCATCCTGGCAGAGGGACATGGGGGTCAGCTTGCCACCTGAGGCAGCTCTGATCTGGCTCTATGTGCTGCAGAAGGGCTGCCTGGGACACGAGAGTGCTCAAGTGAAGGGCTAGCCAGTAGGCTGCCCTCGCACTTAAGCACCCTCATGCCCCAGCCAACCTTGTCAGTGTCTGGATGTGCTTTGCTGCAGAGTAAATAACTGTCATTGGATAATACTTTTGTTTACAAGGAGTGACTTTTGGTGGAGTCAATTAGTTTACTCATTCCTAATAACACTGCCTGTGTAGCTGGTGAGACTTTTCCTGTAGCGATAATTAGACTTGCTGGGCATGTCCACACATGTAGGCACATCCGCTAGCAGCAGCTCAAATAGAAGCAGTGCAAATTTGAGCCAGGGCTTTTTGCATCAGTGCCTGGACATGCACTTTTCTGTGGGGCAAACTGTGCCACTTGGGGCAAAATAATCCTGCCTGGCTCCTCCCACATCTGCAGCCAGGGGGAGCTAGAGCCTGGGGCCAGTACCTGTGCTGGCCCAGCAGTATAAAAAGATACCTTGGCAAGTACCTCAGGGCTACTCACTCTCAGGAGCTTCTCAGCCCTGCCAATTCATACCTGGGGACACTACCCCTTGTGCCAGCTGGACTGCTGAAGCAGCCTTAAGAGTTCCCTTCACCGTCTACCCACTGCAGCAGTCTAGCAGTGGGGGCTGCTGTCTGGCTGTAATCTGCTGCCACGTGCAACAACATGTGGCCCCAAGGCTGTGCAGCTGCCAGACCTGGATGGGTACTGCATGGCCATTAGAGGGATCTGCACCTGTGGGCCAGCTGGCAGTGGACTGTGGCTGCACAGTTGGCCTTTGTGTGGTACTACTTCCATGTGTGCCACCACCTGGCCATCTGGGCAGCTATCGCCCAGAAGATGTTCTCAGTGTGGTGGTCTGCTTTGAACTGTCAAAGCATGTCTTCCTGGTCCCAAGTGGCCAGAAGGTCAGCCACCTCCATCTGTGTCCCAGGTGCCAGCTCTGAGCAGGCTCCTCTGGCTGGGTCCTTCCACTTGCCTCACTAGCAGGAATTCTGGTGTTTCCTATTTAAAAACTGAAAAATCCCTGATAAAAAAATCCCGAAGTCAGTTTTTAAAATATCCCAAAATCCATGTTCTTTCACAATTAAAAAAAAAAAACCCACTACAGAGAGAGAGAGAGAGAGAGAGAGAGAGAGAAATCAAATCAGTTGGGCAATGTTTTCTTGATATATTTACAATATTAAAGTGATTTGGAATGCCTCTATCATCATAATAAAATACATTCAAATATCTATACAGTTTGGCATTGACTTTTGGCTTTTTTGTCATAGAAAAATCAGAGCTGCCCCTACCCGCCTTGCTTGCCAGGATGTGCAGCACTGAGCAGCACTAATATGCCAGTGCCCTGCCCCTGCCCTTCCCCCTCACTCTCAACCCACAGCTTGCCCCGCACTCCAGTCCCCTCACCCCTGACCCACAGGGCCAGGTATGTGGTTGTGGGGTTTGTGGGTGGATTGTGAGAGAACTGTGGGAGTGGGAGGCCATATAGGGGGAGCTGCTCAGGAGGGGTCATTCCCCTGCCCTCCGTAGGGGGCAGCCCCCTTCACAGGTCATGGACCACCCCCCCCACAGGGCCAAAGCCCCCCCAACATGTTCCCACAACCCCTCAACAGGGGCCAAAGTCCCCCAACAGGGGTGACAGCCCCCACAATAAGGGCCCACAGACCCTCAACAGGTTTATTAAGGGGAAAAGGGGGATAAAAATCCTACAAGAAATAAAACACTGCCCACACACAGGGGTCCAGGTATAATGGACAGAGCCTAGGGCTATGGCTCACAAGCCCTGCCCTAACAGTCTAAAAAACAAAACCAGCTAGTACAACAACAGCCCACTTAAACCTCTGCCAGTAGCCCAGGAAAGGGCAAACAGTATAACAGTGTGAGGACTAAACGGATGCCCTCAACACTGCAGAGCACCACCTGGATGGTCCAATGTGCCTAGAAGGTGGGTACTGTCTGCTGGAGTACCACATGTTCAAATTCCAGTGTCAGGCATGCCAAAAACTGGAAGAGCCACAGGACATCATCTGAGCTGGCCCCGTCAAGCCAGTTCCTGTGGCTTTTGAGGATGGCCATCTTAGCCTGGCTGAGTAAGAAGTTGGCCAGACAGATGATGCATCCATTGGCTGCCCAGTAGGGGAGGAAGAACAAGTAAATGGCCTCTGAGAAATCCAAGTCTAGCATTTCAATTAAGGCACTGAGGGCAGCAAATAGCGGTGACAGCTGGGGACATCTGAGAAAGGCATGATGAAGATCCTCCTCCACTCTCTCTGGACAAAAGGGGAAGGCTTCTGATGCAGCTGGGTCTATGTGGCAGACAAAAGTGCCAGTGGCCAGTATCCCATGTAGCAACTGACACTGGAGATCACCAGTCTTTTTGGAGATGAGGGGCTTATAAAGCATGCACCATGTGGGGCGCACTGGCGTGAGCACTGGTACTGCTATGTGCCTCCATGGCACTGTGTCGAGCCAAGTGGCAAGGACATGGGGATGGCAAATGCAAATCACCCACAGATACAGGGCCTTCTTGGGGAGTGCATCAAAGCGGATGCTGCTGGAGGCATGGAAAGAGCCAAAAAGGTGCCGGGACCACTACTCAGGTCACTGTCCACAACTGAGACAATGGGCAGTGGTGGAAAAGTATCACTCAGATCATCCCCAGTGCGAGGGGGTGGGGGGCGTTCCCTGTGCCTGGAGTTGGTCCTCCAGGGCAGTGGCCACATCTTCTGGGAGAGTGACCCACATGTCCCCAAGGAAGTGGGAGGCACAGTGGACAGAGCGCATGCCCAATCAGGCAGCAAGAGCCTCAGCTGACAACCAGTCTGACTGAGTCATGTCAAGGAGGTGTCCCAGCCAGATGGTATGTGACTGGAGGAGGGAATCAACAAGCCTGCTAGAAGCAAGGCTTGGTAGCCTGCACTGTAGGGATGGGTTATGGACCAGGGCCTCTTGCAGTAACTGCAGAAACCACAGATACCTGGCTTGGGACAGGAGGCAGGAGGCAGAAGGCAGATCACCAGGACCACACCATGCTTTGATAGAAGGGCTGGAGGATGCCCCAGCCTAGGAGGGTGGGGTCCAGGAGGAAAAGCTCCTGGTAGAAACCAAGGCCATCCACCTAGTGCAAAATCAAATTAGCTAGCTGCTGCCAGGGGAAGGGGTCCTTACATTAGAGGAGCCTTTGGAGGACATGCAGGTGGAAGGCTGCAACCCTGCCCACCAGGTAAACTAAACCCTTGCCCCCCTCAGCCACTGGCAAATAAATGACTCTGGGCAGCCAGTGACACCCATCCCAAAAGAAGTCCACACGAAGTCTCTGAAGGTTCTCAAGCAGGTCCAGCAGGGGGTCCAGCACAGTGCACCGGTGCCACAACTTCACAGCTGTCAGGTTATTAACTATGAGGACCCACTCATGGTAGGAGAGGTTGGGCAGATGCCAGGGCCATTGCTGCAGTCATGCCTCCAGCTCAGTACCAAGGTCTTCCCAGTTCTATGCCGAGAAGACCGATGGCCTGAGGAATACTCCCAGGGCCTTGAGGCTCTCCCGACACCAGGTAGGGCCCCCGGACAAGTTGAGGGGGAGGGGGTTGACTCAAGGACTGAGAAGGAGCATGTCGCTCCTGCTCCAGTTCACATGAGCTGAAAAGGCATGCTCATAGGCTTGTTGACAGATGACAAAGGACTGGACGTCACTCTGGATGCTAATGAGGACAGTCAAATAAGCTACATATGCTGTCAGCCTGACCAACAGGCAACCCACTGAAACAGAGGCAGATGGAAGAATTAGTCCGGTCAGGTGCCACTACAGTGCATGGAGCAGGGGCATGATGGACAAGGTGTACAGCATTCCCAACAGAGGGCAGCCCTGGTGGATGCCCCGGCAGGCTGGGAACAGGGCACAGAGCATGCCATTCTCATTCAGGAGGTTCAAAATGTCCCAATACAGGACCCAGAGGGCAGAGGTGAAGATGGGCTCAAAGCTGAAGGCCTCAAGGGTCTGAAACAGGTAGTCATCGTCAACTCAATTGAAGGCTTTCTCTTGGTCCAAGAAGATAAGCCCAATGTTAAGACTAAAGAGGTCTGCAGCTGTCAGCAGGTACTGAAGCAGGAACAGATTGTTATAGATGATCCGGTCCTGCCCGGCATGCAGTAGCTCTGCTCAAGGCAGATGATGGAAGTCATAACAGTGCACAACCGGTTAGCCAAAGCCTTGGCCAGGATCTTGTAACTGGTGCACAAGAGGGACACTGGTCACCAGTTCTTGATGCAACCAAGGTCTCCTTTCTTAGGCAGCAGGATGAAAACTGCTTGGTGGCAGCTGGTTGGCATTGTCTGGTTCATGAGACTCTCATAAAAGACATGCAGGAGGCAGGGGCTGAGGAGAGGCCAGAAGGTCTTATAAAACTCGGCAGGCAAGCTATCAATGCCAGGGGCTTTGCCCAAGGTGAGGTCCCCGACACCAGCCGTGACTTCCTCCAAAGACAGTTCTTGTTCAAGATGGTCAGTCTCTGATAAGCAAAGCCTAGGGAGGCTGTCAAGTAAGCACCTAGCAGACTCTAGGCAAATTGGTTTATCTGCAAAACAGTTCCTGGTAGAAGGCAATGGCATGGCATCAAATCTCAACAGGATCTGTGAGTGTCTGGCCATCTGAAGTTTTAAGATGGTCAAGACCTTCCGTGTGGCTCATTGGTTCTCAAAGCTGAAGAAGTGAGTTGGGGCATTGGTCTCTGCCAGTTCATGCACCAGAACCTTGCAACCCAGGCTGCACTCTCTGCCAGCTCCCACAGATGTTACTTGCAGAGCTTAAGACTCAAGCAGCCTGGAATCACCACCAGCATCAGGCAGGGCCACCGCAAGCTGTGCCACATCCTCCTTCAACTCCCAAACATGGCAGCGAAACTTGCTTGCTGCCAACTGCATGTACTGCTGACAGAAAGCTCTCATGTGCACCTTTCCCACATCCCACCACTGCTTCCATGAGGGGAAGGTGGCTCTTGTGGCCTCCCATGTCTGCCAGAAGTGAGCAAAGCAGTCATGGAAGTGAGCATCCTGCAAGAGACTAGCATTGAGGCACTGGCAGGGTGCCTGGGAATGCGTCCTTCCAGGAAGGCTCAGTGCACAAGAAACCAGGCTGATATTATAGTCCTGCCAGGGTAATATGGCTGATGCTGCACAGCAGTAGGTGGTGTCTGGTGACATGCAGGTGGTCAAGGTGTGCCATGGAGAGCCCACCAGCGGTTGCCTTCAGCCAGGTATACTGCCTCGCATCAACATGGACATGGCACCAGCCATCAACAATGTCCACTGCCTCCAAAGTGGTCCACAGCTTCCAGGCCAAGGATGGATGGGACTCTGGCCCATTCCAGTCAAGATATGCATTGACCATGCAATTAAAGTTCCCCCCCAGGGTCATCACCATTAGTAGCACTCTGTAAAAAGTCAGTCAGGGCCTCAAAGAGGGCAGTTCATTCTCATCCAGCAGTGGGTGCATAGATGTCAATAAGGAGGAGGCGATGTTGTGCTAACTGGATGTGAATGGTGAGAAGGCATCAAGGGATGACCTCGTGGTGACAGAAGGATTGTGACCCCTACGCGGAGGGAGGTGCCATGACTGAAGAAACTGCGACCCTTCCAGGTGGCATGCCAGTCAGCTTGATTAGCTGCATCAGTGTGTGTTTCCTGCAGAAAGGTGATGTCCAGCATTTTCTGGTGCAGGAAATCAAAGAGTGCTTTCCTCTTCACAGGGTCACTGCAGCCATTGGCATTAAGAGAGCCAAAGGTTCTGGCAGCCATGTGTGAAGGGTGTAGAAGGGGGAACAGGCAAGGCCAAAAAACAGAGAGAGAAGCAGCGGAGAGGAGCAAACATGCAGGACAGGGAAAGACTGGGTCTTCAACTCCCTAGCTGGCATTTCTCATAACAAGCATCCAACATTACCCGCAAGTTTCCTAAGATGAAAACTATAATGCTGCATCTCTGGATTGGAGTTCAGCACTGGTGCTGCAGCTTTAATGGACACCACAAATGTCTCAGGGTCTGGGAACCATTTACATATGTGCTATGCAACCCTCCAGTGGTGCTTGGTCTGGTCTAGAAACTGTATGAGGTGTTCAGCAGAGTAGCCAGCAGAGAGAGATTCCTCAGAAGCAGGAACAGGTTCCACCTTCAGGGTGAGGATGCTCCCTATTGAGGAGGGTACCTTAGCTGAATCAGGAGACACTACCTCCTGAGGGAGGACTTCAGTCAACTCATCCTCAGAGGGGGGAATCAAAGTCTGCCTTTGAGGAGAAGGAGCTGTACACATCAGGCACTGAGCCCTGGGGTAGCACTTGACCCCTCACCAGGACTTTTAGCATCTGGCCTTGTGGGAGCAGCATTGCCTAAGGGGTCTTGGGGGGTGACATCAGTCCTTGATCTCTTGGGTAGGGTGCTCTCCTGGGCTGGGTACTCTTGCTCCTGGAGCTTGCTGGTCCCAGAGGGTCCAACATCCATATAAACCTTGTCAGGGTCAAGGATCTGAGAGGTAGAGGGAGGGGCATCGAACTCCCCCACCACATTACCTACACCCCAACCACTACAGGGTCTGGGAGGGATGCCAAGGAGGCAGGCAGAGAGGGGGGCCCTGCTCACTAACCTCAGCTCCCCTCGAAGTGGTGGGCAGGTCTTGAGAGGATAACAAGGCCTTTTTAGAAGACCCCATTTTTTCTGGGATTTGCCCTTCCCGGAAGGAAGGGCCAGATCCTCCACTGAGCGGGGAGGAAAAGGGAGGGCTGGTTCCACCACCACAGACCTAACTGACTCCGATGAAATGGGGAGTTACTGGGAAGAAGACCCTTCCCACCACCTGATAGAGCGACCACACCAGGCACCATCAGGCACAGCCAAAGGAGGCTCCATTGTGGCCGGCTTCTTCTTTGGGCACTGGGTAACCATGTGGGACCTGCTACCACAGTGAGAACATGAGGTGTTCCCAGTTGTGAGGTAGACCTCATACCGCTGCCATGTTTTTGCCTGTCCACAGCTTGAGGTGAAGTTCCCCCCAAATCTCTGCACTGATCTCCTTGAAACATGGCAGGCTTTGTGGCCTCAGTAAGAGCTACCAGCCCTGCAGTTTTGACCTCCCTGTGGTATGACACACAGCCATGACAGGAGTTTGGCTTTCAAGTATTTGGGGTAAAGTTTCCCCCAAACCCCTACACTGATTTTCTTGAAACTTAGTAGGTTTTATGCACTTAGCAGAGGCTACTATTCCTGCAAGTTTCATCGAAATCAGACAAAAAAACAAAAAAGTTATAGATATTTCATTGATTCCCCATTATACCCTATGGCGGGATCTCTGAGGTGGCTCCAAAGCTTCAGCTGGATCGAAGCGGAAACCCGGTCTGGAGATCTGGATCAGATCACAGCCATCTGAAGCAGCCAGATCTGAAGCCGGATCAGATCACTGCCGACTCGCACAGGCCTAATATTCATTAATATTTTGTCCGCCTATGTCCCTCCTTTGGTTCCACCTATTTCTCCTCCCATCTCAAGCTCTGCCTCTGTTTTCTGTTTGCTTCATTAGCATAGTATTGCCTATGCATTCCAGTCATTTACATGCCTCTTTGCTAAGAGCGCATGCCTAAGACTTTGACCTCCATTTCCTTTGGTCACTCATGGTTTCTTGCTGGTTCTTTCTGGTTTCTTGCTGACTTCAGCATCATCTCCAAGGTCCTGCTTCTGTTGAATCTTCTGACAATAGCTGGTGGGCTGCATCTTGTTCTTACACAACACATCATGCACTTTGCACCCTATCCTTCTGTTAGGAAATTTCTTCCTTAAGCTATTGCAAAGTTAGTTACTTTTAATATATCATCCTGCCTTGTGACAAGCATCTGTTGCTGAGGTTACTTTTAATATATAATCCAGCCTTGTGGCTACAACAAACTCTGGCAAGCTGGAGGACTGGGGTGGGGAGAAATGACATTGCACAGGACCTAGTTGACAAAGGCAAGGGCATTGGGAAGTAAGGCAGATTTCACCTCCTGGACTAGGCCCCCAGAAGCTCCTGTCTATTTGTCTATCTGATTCCCATGGCAAATGCCCAGCTGGCTAACTAGTAGCCCCTATTTATGGGGGGCTGATGGAAGAATGGAACAACTAAATTCTTGGAACAACTAAGGAAAAAAAAAAAATGATAGGAGTGTTGTGTGGGTCAAAGGGTCAAAACATGAAAATAAGTTTGCCTGAGGGGAACACTAAGCATAGCCCCCTAGACCACACTCACTGGTCCTCAGAGGCATACAAGAAGCTGGTAAACACTGCCCAGTGGTGCTCTGCCTGTAAATATGCACAGACAAGTGACAGGAAATTGGCCCTATAGTCCTTGGGTACCTTCCCAGCCAGAGCCTCCTTCCTGGTCATGTACAGGGCCCACTTGGCCAGGGTCAGGAGGAGGTTGACCAGGAGGTCCTGAGACTTGATGGGGCTGTGAATGGGGTGCCCAAAAATAAAAAGATAGGGAGTGATGTTCAACCAGAACTTCAGGAGGAGGTTCTGGAGGTGCAGGTGGAAGGGATGCAGCCTGAAGCATGCAAATGTCATGTGTGCCAGGGTCTCCCTCTGCCCACAGAAGGGGCAGGAGACTGGGGTGTCTATGAACCTCACCACATGCACTCCTGCGGTGATGGTTCCATGGAGGAGCCAACAGCTGTGGTGGGATGAAGGTGGAGTACAGACTCAGCCACTGAGGTGTCCGAGCTACACCCTCACCAAGCAGGTCCTGCCACTTGGTGTCTAAGCGGGACAAGGGCGGGATGATGGATCATGCAGTGCATGAGCATGTAGAGGTGGTAACAATGGAGTAGAAATACAGACCAGTTTGGTGTCATAGATTCATAGAAGCTAGGGTCGAAAGGGACCTCAATAGATCATCGAGTCCAGATGACCCTAGCCAGATGCCTATCTAACCTCCTCTTGAAGACCCCCAGGATAGGGGAGAGCATCACTTCCCGTGGGAGTCCATTCCAGATTTTGGCCACTCTAACTGTGAAGAAGTTCCTCCTAATGTCCAGTCTAAATCTGCTCTCTGCTAGCTTGTGGCCATTATTTCTTGTAACCCCCAGCGGCGCCTTGGTGAGTAGAGCCTCACCAATTCCCTTTTGCGCCCCCACACTTCCCTTTTGCGCCCCCATGATTAATTTAGAGCCAGCCACAAGGTCACCTCTCAATCTTCTCTTGTGGAGGCTGAAGAGGTCCAGGTGCCCCAGTTTCTCCTCATAGGGCTTGGCCTGCAAGCCCTTAACCATATGAGTAGCCCTTCTCTGGACCCTCTCCAGGTTATCCACATTCCTCTTGAAGTGCGGTGCCCAAAACTGCATGCAGTACTCCAACTGTAGTCTGACCAGCGCCCGATAGAGGGGAAGTATCACCTCCTTGGTTCTATTTCTCGTGCAGCTGCTGATGCATGATAAAGTGCAGTTAGCTTTTCTGATGACTTCATCACACTTACGACTCATATTCATCTTGGAGTCCACTAGGACTCCCAGATCCCTTTCTGCTTCCGTGATACCAAGCGGGTCATTTCCTAGGCAGTAGGTGTGCTGGACATTTTTCCAGGTGCAGCACTTTGCATTTCTCCTTGTTAAACCGCATTCTATTGTTTTCTGACCATTTGTCCAACCTGTCCAGGCCTGCCTGTAGTTGTTCCCTGCCCTCCAGTGTGTCTACTTCTCCCCACACTTTTGTATCATCCACAAACTTGGACAGAGTACACTTCAATCCCTCGCCCAAGTCACTGATGAAGACATTGAAGAGTATCGGTCCAAGGACCGAGCCCTGAGGAACCCCACTGCCCATGTCCTTCCAGGTCAATACCGACCAATCCACCACCACTCTCTGGGTTCGACCCTCTAGCCAATTTGCCACCCACCGGCCT
>NW_005843210.1:151380-151730 GCF_000455745.1 Alligator sinensis
GATGTTGAACAGTATGGGTCCAAGGACAGAGCCTTGGGGGACCCCACTGGTCACAGGACACCACAATGAGTGACTTCCATCAATTACTACCCTCTGGGTCCAACCCCGGAGCCAATTTTCCAGCCAGTGGATCGTGGAGGACCCAAGGCGACAATTGGCCAGTTTGTCCAAGAGGCGATCATGGGACACCAGATCGAAGGCTTTTTTGAAGTCAAGATATATGACATCAATCTCTTCTCCCTTGTCCAGGTGATAGGTCTACCTGGTCTACCTGCTATGAACCCGTGCTGGTTTCCCCTCAGCATAATTTTTCCTGCTGGGCTTTCACATATATGAGCCTTAATAATCTT
>NW_005843210.1:152068-162877 GCF_000455745.1 Alligator sinensis
ACTCATTGAGGAGTTCAGCCTTGTCCCCCCTGTCTGTCACCAATTGCTTTTGCCCATTCAGTAGCAGTCCTATTCTGCCCTGGGTCTTTCTTTTACTCCCTACATATCTGAAAAACAACTTTTTGTTATCCTTAACTTGGGATGCCATCCTCATCTCCATGGTAGCTTTAGCCTTTCTAACTGCCTCCCTACAACTGCGAGCTGAGGAGGTATACTCCTCTTTAATAATCTTTAGTGTCTTCCAGCCAGCTCATGTGGTGGAGCAGGCAGCTCTGTGAGGCTGGGCAAGGTGCAGGCCTCACGACAAACTCTGGTGGGCTGAAGGATGGGGAGGGGGCATGGGGACTGCCACTACACAGGACCTGGTCAACAAAGGCAAGGGCATTGGGAGGTAAGGCAGATTTTAGCTCCTGGACCAGGTGGGAGGTTGCACATGTCATGGGTAGACCCATGAGTCAAGCTAGCACAGTGGGATCCACCCACACCCACCTATCATAGATCAGAAGGTCTCCAATATGGGTGAAACCACCCAGGATTAACCTCTGTTGCAACTGGGGCACCTCTGCCATCGGTACCTCCAGTTGGGGGTTCCAGAAGAGAGGCTTGATGAGCAGGTCAGCACTCTGAGAGAGTGTCATAGGGGACTTGGAGGCAGAGACCAGCCTCCAGGCCTGGCAGAGGTCATAGTAGAAACCTGGCAGCCCTCACAGGTCCTGCAGTGAGAAGCCCTGAAGGCCAAGGATCTGCCAGTCATATTGAAGCCCCAGGAAGCAGCAGAGTAAGGTGCACCCCAGTTGGCCCCATGCTGCATGGCTAGTGACACCGTATAGCAGTCACTGGCTGCAGAGCCTGAAGTTGGAATGTCAGGACCTGGCTGTGCAGGCAAATGATGTCCAGGCCACCGTCCCTCAAGGAGAGTCTTAGGGCCTCCACAGCAACCCAGTGGTGTTTTGGCCAGAAAAACTCCAGTGCCCAAGCCAGGACCTTGGGGGGGCGCTGGCAGGGTTTGGAAGTGGTGCCACAGCATGGACAGGGCTACCTAGTACAACACCAGTGCTCTCCCACACAGGGAGAGACACTGCAGCAGGCCCTCCCATGCTTGGAGACACTCCACCATCCTTGCCTCCAGTGGGGTAGGGTCCATGGGGGACAGGTAGACCCCCAGGTAGAGCAGTGAGTGGGTGCCAGTGGGAGTGAACTCACCTGCCACCCATCACCCACCATCAGGCCAAACCTCTTGACCCAGTTGACCCAGGCATAGGAAGCTGCTGGTTATAACACCTGGCAGGCCTCAACCCACACCAGGTCACCTGGGTTCTGGACTGCAACGAGTATGTTGTCAACATATAGTGATAGGACCATCCACACCACTGGCTGTCATAACATCAACCCCCCCCACCCACCTCCGCAGGAGAACGAAGAAGGGCTCCAGGGTCTAGGCATACAGGTGGCCTGATATCAGGCAGCCTTGCCTAAATAGGATGGGCTCCATCAGGGTCCAGCTGAGCTTGACCAAACACTCTGCAGAGGTGTACAGAACCTGGAGAGCCTGCACAAAGTGGGGCCTGAAGCCAAAGGCCCACAGCTTGCCTATGAAGTACCCATGATCCACCCTGACAAATGCCTTCTCCTGGTCCAAGGACAGGAGGGCAAAAGACAGGCCTTCCCAGCATGCTATTTCTAGGAGGTCCCAAACTAGGTACAGGTTGCTAAAGATGAAATGTCTACACCTGGTTGGGATGGATCACTTCCATCAGCATGGACTGCAGGAAGAGTGAAATGGCCTTCACTGCCTCCTTGTAGTCCATGCAGAGGAGGGACACAAGATACCAGTTCATTAGGTCATGGGGATCCCCTTTCTTTGGCAGGAGGGTCAGCACGGCCCTCCAGCATGACAGGGGTAGTTCCCCACTTCCCTCAAATTTGGCCCAGATCATGGCAAAGTCCAGGCCAGGGATTCCTCAGAAGGCCCAGTAGAACTCCACAGTCAGCCCATCAATGCCCAGTGCCTTGTTGCCAGGCATCAGGCAGAGGGCGGCTGAAAAATCAGCAAGAGTGAGAGAAGCCTCCAGATGGTCCTGGTTGCCTGTGCTGACCTGTGAGAGTCCCTCTTACAGGGTCTGACAGGTTTGGTCATTTGTAGGATCCAGGGAGAATAGCTCTTCTTAGAAGGACTGTGTGCACTGGCACATCTCACCTGGATCCATGAAGGGGGTGCCATCACCCACCAGAAGGCAGGTGATGTACTTCTTGGCTCCCTGCCTCCACTCCAGGGCTTAGAAGAAGTGGAGGAGCATCTCCCGAAGGAGCTGGACACATGGACAGACAAATGCACCACAGGTGCAGTGGTCGTCCAGAGGACAAAGCTCTTCCTACCTCTCCCGACATTCTCTGCAGAGGGATGGGTTGGTTGGGTCGGTGGTCAGGCACCTCTCCAGCTCTAGGACTTCCCACTCAAGCTGCTCCTGAACCGTCTCCCTCTGCCGGGCATGCCCTGAATGTAGCTATGGCAAAAAAGCCAGATGTGCATCTTCCCCATACCCCACCATCTCTGAGCTGAGGGGAAAGCTTCCCATTGCTCCTGCCAGGCAAGCCAGAACTCCTGGAAGACCTCCCTGAAGCCCACATCCTCCAACAGACTGGCATTGAAAAGCCAGTAGGCTGACCCTGGATACCTAGGCCCTAGTGTGGCCTGGGCCCAAACAAGGTGGTGATCACTGAAAGGGGTCAGCTGGATGCCAGAGGAGTGGGTCCTGGCAAAGAGTGGCAAAGAAATATAAACGTGGTCCAACCAAGAGTGGCATGCCTGCTCTTCTTCCACCCTCACATAGGGGAAAGCAGGGGGGTCGGCAGGGTGACAGGTATGCTAGACGTCCACCAGAGAGTAGCCCATCAGGATCTCCCCAAGGATGCCCACAGTGACCTGGGTCCACTCCCTTCCCAACTGGTCTCACATGGCTCTAGCTGCCCCTGGTTGCAGATCCAGGAGGAGCTGGGCAGAGTTATTTTGCCCCAAGTGGCACAACATACCCCACAACAAAGTGCATGTCCAGGCACATGCACTGAGACAAAAAGCCCCAGCTAAACTTTGTGCCACTCCTATTTGAGCTGCTGCAAGTGCACGTGTCTGCATGTGTGGATGTGCCCAATAGAGACATGCTTGTCTCAATGAACTGTGGTGGAAAGATCATAGTCAGTAAAAGCAATAAAATGCTTTAGGAGGTAAAACTCTGAAGACAATGGAAGGAGATACAGGATCCTATATAGCATAGAAAGGCTGTCTTTAGGTATTCCTGCAAAAGCTAGATATGAAATTATGGAAGCATTGATGTATTGTGTAATGGCTTCAAAAAATAAAAAAAAATAAAAAGAAGATTAAATTCCGTGGCTTCCTTTCTCCTGCCACCTAAAAAGATGCCTATGAATGCAACTGTAATGAGGGGAACATTTCATAGGAATTATTCCTGATTTACCCCAGTGACTTAAAGGAAACAAAAGTGGGTGACTTCTTATGAAGAAGTCACAGAAGTCAAAGAAGTGACTTCTTATGTCATGGTCCCATCTGGCTGCACACCTTGCTAAGGGATGAATAGTTACAGAATAGTTCAGCTCATTGGAGCTTATGTAGATAGTGGAATGCACATTATTCTTGAGGTGTTGGTGTATGAGCACCTTTTTAGGTCATATCGTAAATGCATTACTCCTGATGAGGGTCATATATTCCAGAATATGGTATGATCTAATGCTGCTCCAGTGGAGAACATCTCATATCGTTATTTTCCTCCTGCTCCCCTCAACATTTGGAGGAATGTAGATTTAAGAACTTACAATGTCTAACATTTACATGTATTTGTAGTGCTTAGGTTTTTTAATAAGATGTGTGATTTCTCTAGAATGTCTTAAAGGTTTGAGCTGAACTTCCTGTATGCATCCTGTATTATTATTATTATTATTATTATTGTGTTGTTGTTGTCACTGTTGTTGTCATTGTTGTTTTGTTACTATTAATCCATCTATCCACACTGTCAGTTTGATAGACTGCCTAGTAGCTCTACTTGTCAGATGTTTATAATTATCTACATGTTCATTTTCATTCCTACAAAAGAATTGACTTATTAAATGGAATCGAATTACCATACCAGAGTATCTGAATTGAACATGCAGGGGCTCTTTGACCATCCTCACTTTCAGGGGCTATTCTTTGGAATTGTGCTCTGCCTTTTTGTTGTTGCCATCAAGGGCAATTGCCTGATCATCCTGGCTATTGTCTTGCACCCACCTTTGCACACCCCCATGTACTTCTTCATTGCTAACTTGGCTCTAATCAAAAGTCTTTGCACTTCTGCCATTCTCCCCAAAATGATGCTTTCTACCTGAAATGATGCAGAACCTGATGCTTGGTAAGAAAACCATCCTCCTTCGATGGCTGCATGGCCCAGCTCTTTACTTTCAGTTTGTCATCTGGAACAGAGCTTGTGCTCCTTACAGCCATGGGTTTTGACTGGGACATGGCCATCTGTCATCCCTTGCGCTATGTAACTGCCATGACCAAGAGTGTTTGCATTACATTAGTAGCCATTGTCTGGGCAGTTGGAGCAATCAGTTCCTTGGTGCACACCTTGCCCATGCTTTGACTAAATTTTTGTGGGCCTAACATCATCCAGCACTTCTGTGAAATCTCACCTCTGCTGGCTTTGTCCTGCAACTCAACCTATCTCAATGAAATCATTGTCTTCATTGCTGATGTCTTTGCAGACATTGGGAACTTCCTAATGACCAGCATGTCCTATGGCTTCATCACTATCAGCATTCTGAAATTCAGAGCTCTGAAGGAAAACAAAGGGCCTTCTCTACATTTTCCTCACATCTTGTTGTGGTCACCCTATACTACTCTGCCATTATCTATACCTACTTTTGGCCAACATCCAGCTACTCACTGGATAAGGACAAGATAGTGGCCATCCTGAACTCACTTGCGACTCCTACACCGAATCCTCTGATCTACGGTCTGTGCAACAAGGAAGTCAAAGTGGCCTTGAAAGCAGTGATTTATTCTCTAAAGTTCTTCTGATTAAACTTCTTTTCCCCCAAACAAAATTAAAACCAGTTTCATTAGTAGGCATATTTGAAGATCTCCATCTCCATATGCACATTCAATGAAGCATGACTCTTCCTCCAGACACTAACATGGCTTTCCTTTCCTCTTACTCTCTTCTTTACTGCTCATAATACCTTGAGGCCTTGGGTTCTTGCAGGATCCTGAGACATATGGTTTGTGGTAGTTTTGCTACCACAGGGATCCCCCTAGTTGGACAGATTCAAACAATAGTTGATAGGCTAAGAAGTGAAGCAATGGTTCTCCACTTTGGTGGTAGGGGACATTATTGGTCACAGCATTATACTAAAGGTTCCAAGTGCCTCCCTTGGGGTGCCTCACGTCTGGCCAACCACCTTCCTGGAGCACACCTGCTAGCCTGGGGGTAGGGATGCCACCACCCAGGGGTGGGCTTGATTCTGGCACTGTGCCCCCTGGGAAACACAGACCTAGTAGCCCTTGAGGGTACTTGACTTACTTCAACAACTTGGTTACAAGGAATAGGGTTGGAATAGGGTACAGAGTTGAGTAGTATCAGAGAAATCCCATAGATGCGCGATCAAAGGCTACTCCAGCCACCCTCTTTGCTCTGAGTTACTGCCAGCTATATATCTAATTAGATCTCAGGTAGCTTACTCCTGGGTATCATCCAGAGGCAGGTGGAGATTCCCTCTGGCGGTAGGCAGTTCATTGATCATGAGTTTTGAGAGAGAGAGCAAGTTTCAGATGGTCCAGCTCTTCTCTCTCTCTGAGTCTTCCTCATGGCTGCTTCTACCTCCTCCCAGGCAGTCCTTAACTTATATAGCTTTTTATGACCTCATTTACTTGACCCAATGAAGGCCAGCATTTGCTGGCTGTTAGCCAACCAATTTGAAATGCATTCCTGGTTGCTGGGTAGACTGGCGTCTCTAGCCCACCAGGGAGCCCAAGCCCCTCACCTGTAGCAAAACCCCCAGTTTTTCTTGTTTTTCTTTTAAATCGCATTCCCTCCCCTTCCCCAACCATTTCTGACTTTGTCTCTTCCTCTTATTCCCTATAGATAAGTATAAGTAAGCCAAAATGTAGGATAAGCTTTAACATTTTATTTTAGTTAGTAAATTTTATTTCTCTCCCCTCTGCAAAGAAGTGCCTTGCTATTTTGATATAGATGTCCACTGTTTTATAAGTGATAATTATTATGTTTGTATTGATTTTTTTTTACTGCTTTTATATTGTCTGATTACTGTTTTACCTATATATGTAAGTTAGCGAAAGTCACGTCAAGTTTCCATCTTGTAATGTCAAGCCTCCATCTTATCCCCATGCCCGGTTGTGTAACCTATGACTTACACCTATCCCTCCTATTTAACTTGGTTCCTGGGTGAATGGGGATGAATGAGCGTGCTTGAGAGATAATGGCAGTAGTTCTAAAAATAGCTCCCTCTGAATGACCAAACCATCAACATCAATATCTGAACCAACGACCTAGCCATTAGAAACACCCTCAACATTCAAGAAACAAAAGATGAGGCAACCACCATTGTGCCAAGGCTGCACATGCTCAGTAAGAACACCTGGAACCCTCTGGAACAGGACTGCCCTTGCCTGGACAGGCCTTCCCCATAGGAGATCAGAAGTAGTCTGCCCCATAAAAAGGGGTAGTGAAGACTGACTCCTTGGGGAATGCCATTTTCATCTGGACCATACCAGCCCCATGTCACACCACCTATCCACCCCAGAGACCTTGCCAACGATGCCCCTCTGGACAACACCGAGCTGAAGGAGACCCCAAATGGCCATCGAGGACCCACTTTCAGCCTGGGATAAGTAGCTATCACCTGCATATTTCCTCCTCCAATTTGGACTCCCCCTCTCCTCCCAGACTTCAGCCCCTGCACCAAGCCTGTTTAACCCCTGCTGCCATTGCCTGTGTGTGTGTGCACAAAGGAACCAATAAAATATTGTGTCACCATCTCCCCTGTCCAATAAAACCACTATCATTTGTAATCCCAAATTGGGTTATGTTTTACTGAGCCCTGGTTCTTTCCCCGTCTTAAATTCCAGTCTCTGTCTCTCTCTCCCTCTTGGCTCCAGCCCCCCATTTTTCTGATCTCTCAATTCTGTCTCCCCTGTCCGGCCACCTCTCAGCTCCTCACTGTCCCATCTCTGTTCCCCTTCTGCAGCCTCTTGGCCCCGTTGCTTTCTGCAGGCTCTCAACCCCACTCCCACCACTTATTGCCTCCTCTCTGTCCCTCTTCTGCAGGCTCTCAGCCTTGCTCTCACCACTTCTTGCCTCCTTTCTGTTCTCCTTCTGCAGACTCTCAGCCCTTTTGCTTTCTGAAGTCTCTCAGCCCCGCTCCCACCACTTTTTGCGTCCTGCCACCTCTCCCCAATCCCTGTCTTTCTCTGCCTTCTCTTTCACTCTCTCTCTCTGTGTTCTCCAACCTCCTTCCCCTGCAGCCCCACTCTCAGTTTCCTGTCCCCACGTACCTCTCAGCTCCCCTGTAGCCTCCTTGCTCCAGCTCCAGCCTCTAGGCTTCTCCCCAGCATTGCTCCTTTTCTCTGCTGGCTTTCTGCTTTCAATTAACATCAATTAACCTTAAATTACCCCAACTACCCTCCAGTCTGCCGTTCTAATCCCAGCACCAGCAGCTTTCATCTCAGTCTCCACCAGCAGTAACCTAAAGTAACCCCAAGCCTCAGCGCCTCAGCCCAGCTTTCTCTAATCTACTGGTTCTAATCCCGACTTTCACCCCCTACTTTCACCCTCTCTCTCTTACCTTAACCTTCCCCCAGGTATCCCAAGTACACCAAGCGCATACATATACACCACAACACCCAAGTTAGGAACTCACCTGTGTGTATGTGTAGGTGACTGGTATGTATGTGAACTGATATACATGTATGTCACTGTGTGCATGATATACGAATTAGTGATCCGTATATGTGTATTGGTCTAATTTCTTTTGGTCTGGATAGTGTGTGTAGGTGCTTGAATTGGTGATAGGTGTACATTTGCCTAGGCTTGTAATTTTGGATGTGTATGCGCCTGAATTGGTAGTGTGTGTGTGCACACCTGGTGGGGGTGCATGCACCTAAAGTGTGTGCATGCGCCTAGTGTGGGTGCATGCACCTAATTGATTTTTGAGTGTGTGCATGTGCAATTGTACACCACACCCTCCTGTCTAACAGTGCAATATTCAGATCCTGAGGGTTGGCCTGACCCCATGAGCAACACACCCAGGTACGTGATGCCAGTCACGTAGGCAGAGGGAGCAGGTATCCCCCTCCCTCAGGAATGTATCCAGGTCAGGTTACCTAAAGAGATAGGGTAAGGTGTGTACCCTCTGCAGGGCCCATCCTAACCAAATTGTCACAGAGCAGAGTTTTGGGGGAGAAACAAAGGTGACCTTCTGCCACACAGCCCACCAACTATCATCAGGAGATAAAACAGAAGCAAGGCCTTGGAGATGGTGCTGAAGTCAGCAAAGAACCAGTGATTGACCAAGAGTACTTGATTTCATGGTCTTACACATGAGCTCTTAGCAGAGAGACATGTACATGAATGAAATGCATAGGTGATTCCATGCTAATGAAGTAAACCATAAACTGAGGAGGAGCTTGAGATGGGAGGAGAAATGGGTGGAACCCGAGGAGGGACATGGGTGGAGTGAATGTTAATGAGCATAGTCCAAGGTGTATAAAAGGTGAAAAGAACTAATGTTCAGGGCTGCTCCCCATGTTCACAGGCTGGGTGTCTGAAGGAGCTCGCCCGAAGCTGTCTCCATTTTGAATAAAGCTGTTGCAAGCAATGTGTGCAAGTAGTGTTTGCTCCCTGCTTGCTCTGGCTAATGAGTAACAGGATCCATAAGCATTTGGGTTGTCATCTCCCTAGTCATTGGGTGCCACATGGAGTCAGGGTCTAACACAGGGGTTTCTGGGAAACTGCACCTCAAAGTGTTCAGAGCCAAACTCATGACATGTGTAAGTCTGAAGGCGCAGGGGGATGAAAACTTCAGGCATGGTAGCCCCTACTTAGGACATGAATCCTGCCAGCTTTCAAAGAGATAAGTGCAGGGGTTTCTGGGAAACCACACCTCAAACTGTTCAGAGCCAAACTCGTGACGTGTGATTTTATGTGTGTATGTTAAGGCAGAGCAGGATGAAAACAGCAGGGATGCTAATCCCCTTCTGAGTCCATGAAGCCTGCCAGATTTCAAAGACATAGGTGCAGGGGTTTCTTGGAAACTGCACTTTGTCATGGAATAGGATCTCTAGAGATGTCTGTGATACCCACAGTCCCTGTGACCTTGCCAGATCTGCCCAGTAGGCACATTCTCTTCTTGCCTGCCACCACATCTTCTTGGAAAAGATAATAGATAAGGAGACTGCCCTTGAGCTTCAGCTCAGTCACAGTCCTAGTGGACCCCAATAAACCCTGTAGATTCTTGGACCCCTTGCTGGGACCTGCTTTAAGTAGGTGCTTCAAGGGGACACCCTAAGCCTTATGGGCTATATGTGTGGCTCCTACCACCCCTTACCACACCCCATGCCTCACAGAGAGTATATTGATATTGTCCCTGTAATGAAGTGTAGGTCTCACTCTACCTTCTATTGTGGCTGGGCTATCTATGCCCCTGTCACTGCACCCTCACTGGTGCTAGAGCCTCTACATGACACGGTAGTGTGCCTCAATGAGGTCTCCTCCCTTACAGCTTCATCCCGGTCCACCACTTTAAATAACAACAGATAAGCAGCACAGTAGCACTAGCATCTCAGCAAGGCAAACTGTCACAGAGCCTTTCTTTTTCTTCCTGCAGGAGCTTCTTCTCCAGCAGCTGCCAGAAAACTCCTCATGCCAGCCCCAGCCCCGGGGCTTACATGTGCCTAAGGCCCTGCTTCCTTCTGGTCAGTTGACCAGGGACAGGTGCTAGGGGTGTAGGTTGTAGCCGTGTTGGTCTAAAGACATGGTGGACAAGGTTTTTTGGGTCAATCTGATATCTTTTAGTAGACCAACTGAATAGTTAGAGAAATATATCTTAGCAATCTTTTGGGTTGAAAACCCTTTGTCAGGCTGAGGAAGCACCTGCAGTTGGTATGTGTCCTTTTCCTGGATGGAAGGAATAGTAAAGAAGCCAGAGGCTGGCTTGCAATGCAGGTAAGAAAGCCAGTCAGGCACACGTGTATCCCGCACGCACGTGTGCCCCTTAACCAACTGACTGACCGAAGGCAGCAGCGGCGGCAGCGGCAGCAGCAGCAGCAGAGGAATCGGCAGCGGGGGCAGCAGCAGCTGATCCCCTGAAGGTAAGTGGGGCAGACCCGGCGCAGCTGAGCCGGATCCGGAGGGGAAGCCCCCCGGGTCCCATATACCTGAGCCAGTAGGGAGCCGCGCTCCTGAGCCGTGCAGTGTGAACAGTGTGTGCAAACAGGCGTGCTCTGTAAAAGCGCGCCAGCATTTGCACAGGCGTTCGCGCCGGCGGGCAGGAAGGGCCAGGAGTGAGACTCCTGTAGGGGTAGGGCGAAGACACCAGACAGATCTACAAACAGCAGCTTACTGAATGGGGTCTACGAGGAGTGCTGCTAGGGCCTCTGCCCAGGGGGACAAGGCTAACCAGGGCTGGTCTGAGGCCTCCACCCAGACCGAGCCCATGGGGGACCTGATGTCCCCCTACCTCCTGGCCTGTGGGGGATCCCCAGCAGGGTCGGGGGGGGCAGAGATTGGGGGCCCCCCCACC
>NW_005843210.1:165428-166089 GCF_000455745.1 Alligator sinensis
GTTTCCCCCCATATGCTTGGCAGTGGACCTAGAAATGGACTGGAAGTACTTCTGGTCCACTTCCGGGTCTACCGCCGAGTGTGCAGGTGACCCCTCCATGCTCCCATCTGCCCCACCATCACCAGTCAGCAGTGTGACGAAGCCATCAAAAAAGCCAATGGCACTTTATCGTGCATCAGCAGATGCATGACGAATAGGTCCAAGGAGGTGATACTTCCCCTCTATCGGGCGCTGGTCAGACCGCAGCTGGAGTACTGCGTGCAATTCTGGGTGCCGCAATTCAAGAGGGATGCGGATAACCTGGAGAGGGTCCAGAGAAGGGCCACTCAGATGGTTAAGGGCCTGCAGACCAAGCCCTACGAGGAGAGACTAGAGAAACTGGACCTTTTCAGCCTCCGCAAGAGAAGGTTGAGAAGCGACCTTGTGGCTGCCTATAAGTTCATCACGGGGGCACAGAAGGGAATTGGTGAGTATTTATTCACCAAGGCGCCCCCGGGGGTTACAAGAAATAATGGCCACAAGCTAGCAGAGAGCAGATTTAGACTGGACATTAGGAAGAACTTCTTCACAGTTCGAGTGGCCAAGGTCTGGAACGGGCTCCCAAGGGAGGTGGTGCTCTCCCCCTACCCTGGGGGTCTTCAAGAGGAGGTTAGATGAGTAT
>NW_005843210.1:166099-169488 GCF_000455745.1 Alligator sinensis
GCCCTCTTTCCTGCTATGCAGTGGGTCGGACTCGAGGATCTATTGAGGTCCCTTCCGACCCTAACATTTATGAGTCTATGAACAACTGCACACCAGAATGAGCGCACAACAAAAAGCTATCAAAGACAAGAATACCCAACTACCTGTCTCCAGTCTCTAAGGCCTGATCCTCAAAGGGAATCTACAAACCACTTGTCACAGACGAGCTTATGAACTCCATTAGCTCACCCGTGGTGCTTATGCATTTCGCTCGCTTGCTGGTTTTGGCCTGGCAGTGCAAGCAGATAGCATATCCGGGATCATCTACCAGCTCAAAATGATCCCAGACCACACTGCCCCCTTGCTTCTGGAATTTGTGTGTGTGTGTGGATGCTGCCTTTCCCCCTCCTTCAGCAGACAGAGGCACAGCAACAGGAGGAGTGGACTCAGCTGAGCCACTTGCCTCCATAACCTCTACCTCAACCTCCTCCAAAGTGCCTTCCAGGGAAGGAGACCTTGCTCTAAGGGAAACTTGAGAGGTGTGGAGCACAAACTCAACTGATTTCTCCCTCCTTACCCAGAATTTCCCTTGCTATGGCACTCATATCCAGATCCAACTCCAGCTCTTCCTCTGGCACTGGAAGGCTCAGGCTGGGAATTGAAATTGGGGTGGAGGAGACTGTAATGCTGGTGCTGCTTATTGTTGTCATGGTGGTGGTGTTCAGGGTTGGTGTTGTTATGGCAGGTGTTATTGGAGGGGATTTTCTCCCTCCTTACCCAGAATTTCCCTTGCTATGGCACTCATATCCAGATCCAACTCCAGCTCTTCCTCTGGCACTGGAAGGCTCAGGCTGGGAATTGAAATTGGGGTGGAGGAGACTGTAATGCTGGTGCTGCTTATTGTTGTCATGGTGGTGGTGTTCAGGGTTGGTGTTGTTATGGCAGGTGTTATTGGAGGGGATGCAGACACTGCTCCCATCTCCTTGATGCCACTAACAGAAAAAGTGGCATGGCCACTAGTTATTGGAAAGAGGCTGTGTCTACGTTTGTTTGGTTTGTTTTTGGGGGGGGGCTTAGCTCTCTCCCTCTGCCCCATCTTCCACCCCAGCCAAAAGAGTAGCCACCTGCCCTTCCAGCATGTTTCATAGTTGGAGCGCTGGAAAATCTGTGTGTGTTTCTGTAATGTAATGTATGTATTTATGTAATACATAAATATATGTTCTGTAATATATGTTGTGCTTTCCTGCACAGCCATTGCAGACTGTCAGGGAAAACACAGATTTCTTTTATGTGGAGAAAAATTTACAGAGAATAACAAAAACAAAAAGGATTTTGGGGGAGGAATAAATTGAAAGGAATGGATTAAGACAGGGTATTAAGGTATTTCAGAAAGGACTGGATCCCACTTGCTAAGAACAGACTATCAAGTAGGAAATGAGAGCCATCCTGACGCTGATGGAGGACACAGCTCAGTAAGCTAGCAAAGGCACAGCTGACAAAGCTCATTTCAAACAATGGTTGTATGCTCCTTCTCCGTCCCTCCCCCAGAGCACTGAGATTGGACGGGACCTCAGGGAAGGATCACAGTCACTGGCCAGCTACACGTCAGTATCAGAGCAGTCTTTTTCCCCTTTTCTCTCCTGAATTTGCATGTCCCTGCAAGCCTGGCTTTGAAACTAGAAACTCTTCAAAATTTCAGAAACGTTTTGAGTGCCCTTGTTTCATTTCAAAGCAGTTTTGAAGGCTTGCGTTTCATTTTGGTTTCTGTGTTTGAGCTCAGAACACATGGAAACACCCTCAAAATGAAATGTCTGTCAACATTTTGCACAGCCCTACTTGTTATTTCTGTGTGTGTAAATCCAGGACAGAGTCTTTGAGACAGGAGGGGAAGTAGATCAAGACTGAGGTACATCAGCAGATCTGTACGTGTCTGAGCCCTGAGATGGCTGAGCGGAGGGTGGGGGGTAGGCTTTGTTTTAGAACTGGGGCAATAGCAAAACTAAACATCACAGGCAGTGTAGGAACACTTTCCAAAGTCAAGGATTATTAGCCAATCTGCCACTGAAAGCTAGAATCCAAGCAGTGTTTTTCGAACATGACACCTTGGCCTGCCTGTGCCAACCTCCTGGGAACCTGAGCTGTGTTTGTGTCATGTCACTGCACCCCACCCCTCACATTCCTTGCAGCCTAACAGCAAGATGACATGAATGGGATTAATTAATTGAATTAAGGAATGGATCACCCTTCCCATGAGCCAGCAATCATGGCTTGACCCATATTACCTTACACATCAGGGGCAACTTGACATATCAGCTGTTCATATTCTTCTTTCTCAAACTTTATTCCCTGACTTCTTTAATCTATATTCCCTGACTTTCTTTTCATACAAGCCTTAGAAGACTTCCTCAGACCTGCATTTCCCAAATAACATTTTACTCTAATGACCCCCAGTGGGACCCATCAAAACCGATCGATAACTTTGTTTCAGTGACAGTCCTTAATGCCCAGAGATTTGCCAGATCTTCCTACAGTGTCCCTGGCTCCTCACCTCAGCACAGTATTCCTTGGAGCACTCATTAAAGCACATGACGTTATAATGATGTATATGGGCTCCTACAATTCTCCAGAACAGCAGGTGCTGCACTGCTAATTAGATATTTCTTTTTAGCAGGTGTGCTGCTGAGAGTTGTTTTTAATGAGCATGTAACATTTTTTTTTACTTAAAAGTGTATTAGTTTTATCCAAATGAAAGAGTAAAATTAACATGTTTCAAATGAAACTGATGAGGAATCTTTCCAAATAGGGGTTTGTCACTCCAGATATTTTATTAGATTGGTAGAAACAGATGTAGCCTATTTGTCAATATGTTCTTGACACTTTTCTGATCAGTCACCAGGGGCTAGGATTATTTCCTTAAACTTTAACCACTACCATAGCCATCCATAAAGGTGTGTTACAGTCGCATTGCAAAACATTGTTAGGTTCAATTCCCATTTTCTTTGTATCTAAACAATTAGCTATGCAGTCATAAAATATATTATTTAGAACTAACAAAAAGAACCCATGATATTTTAAGAATGAATGCAGTGCTCCTGATATTGAAAATAGCCACACTTCAGCACCTGCCCAATGAAGTTCACTATGTGTAAAGAATGTTCTTGTAAGTCTTGAGTGCAGCTACAAAGAGACAGACAGAGAGAGAGATTTTTTTTTAACTTTTAAACCATTGCAAAATATTAATAACAGCAGGTGAAAGTACGGAAGTGTGTGGCCCTCCCAAGGACCCAAGAATGAAACACATGTTAGTAACAAAAACTTTCATTTGACCAAACACTGAAACTTGTAAGAAACCATTTGAGTATATAGAAGAGTGAATTCTTCAGTACCTGTTTAAAGAAGTCCAACTGCAG
>NW_005843210.1:169519-173627 GCF_000455745.1 Alligator sinensis
AAAGAGTGCTTTCAGCACCCTCACCCAAATCACTGATGAAGATATTGAACAGCACTGGTCCAAAGACAGAGCCTTGGGGTACACCACTGCCCACATCTCTCCAGGGGGGAACCAACCCATCTATCACCACTCTCTGGGTGCATCCCATAAGCCAGTTTTTCACTCATCTTACTGTGAAAAAATCCACATCTCAGCTACTCAGTTTGCTTGTGAGAAGAGGGTGCAACACTGTGTTGAATGCCTTTTTAAAGTCCAAGTAAATACCATCTATCTCCACTCCTGCATCTAAGCACTTTGTGACCTGGTCATAAAGAGAGACCAGGTTAGTCAGGCAGGATCTGTCTGCTATAAACCCATGCTGGTGTTCATTAGCTTTCAGAAGATCAATCTTTCTTTCTTTCTTTCTCTTTCTCTCTTTCACTTCCTGGTCTGGGCACATGTCACATTTGGATCTGAACAGTTAGCTTTGTAACAAAATGCAGACTCATTTATGTCACACTGGGCCTTTGAGGAGACGCTCTGTAACCGCAGTGGTGCACAAAGGTGTCCAAGGCCAAGGCCCCATGCGGCAGCCTCCAGTGAAAGCCACCAGTTCTCTTGGTGATGGGTAGCCTGTACAGGGTGTGCCAGGCCAGGCTGGCTTACCCTGGTATTGTTGTCAATAGGCATCACCTCCAAGGCATGTCAGGGTAGGCAGCAAAGACACAGGTGTGGCACACTTTGACTGTACATGTGCACAGTCCCTTCCCAGGCAGGATCTCAAGGCAGATCATACCACCATTCTAGTGTGGCACAGGGAGGGACAGCTGAGTGCCAGGCTTGCCACTCTCATTGCTGTCCACCACAGGAGAAAGAGGCAGTGATAGATGTGGTCTGTCTAGTGAGATGCCACTGGGGAGGTCTTGCTGTGTGCAGAGGTGGTCTTCTAGTAGGGGTGAAGGAGCAGAGGCACCTGTTGCTTTTAGGCAGAATTTGGGGGTGGGTTGGACCCTTCACTGCAGCTCTCTTACTCCCTGCCTCTGGCCTGCTTGTGAGAGGTAACAGGACATTCCCAGAGTGGCTTTACTGCCTCATTTCCAGGTTTGATGCATACAGAGTGGACTGTCTCTCAGGACACTTGCCCACATAATTGGCATTTATCCACTAAAAATGCTCCTGGTTTAATTTTCCTTTCTTAGTTTATGACAACTAAATAAATAAAATAGATGTGATTTACCATGTAATGGGTTATTATGCTATAACTAGCAAAATGCACTAGGGGGCATGTCAGAACAATTGTCCCCTCCTGTCCTTTCAGTACTATTTTACTGCCAGGTGGCCTTTTAAGACAAGAAATGCCCAGGAGAGTCCTCCCAAAGTGGATCACCCCCTGATGCACCACTTCTGCCCCTAGCTTTTTCTGGGTGTTTAGCGGTTGTGGGGGGGTGAAATTTGTCCATGCAAGGCACCTCAAGAGGCTGCCTGCTTCCCTTTCACAATTCTGCCTTGCCCTTGCTTCAGGCACCATGGCTTCCCCTCACCTTTTCAGGGTGCTTTTTACATTAGCAAGTTTTGCCTTCCTCTTTTTCTGCACACATATTGCACTGGGTGCTGGGTGTGGGGTACCCTACAAGAATACAGAAGTATTACATTTCCCACGTACCAAGTTTGCAAAGCTTCCCCCAGCAATTTTTCCCCCCTGCTGTTTTTTGCCATCATTTAACACCATGTTAAGCTCAGTATTTGTTTTTTCCTGTGGTTTCTTTTAAGTGTACAGAGCCTAGGTGGTGGTTTTAGAGGGTTCAGAAAAACACTTCTCCCACATATCACGAAAGGGCTTCTTTCTTCAGTGCCAAATTGTATAGCAATGATAAGATACCAATTACTTAATACAAATACAAAAACAGACTTTTACATCTTTTTGCTTCACAGACTTCCAGAAGGATATCCCTGTAAAATGCTTGCACAATTCAAAATGCTAAAAAGAAAAATAACAAAAACATAATAATATGTTGATAAATCTTAACAAAGCAAAAAGCAATAAGCAAGGCTAAGCCAAAATATCCAGTGTTCCTGCCATGCGGTTTCCAGCATCACATGCAGCTTCTATATCTGTATGTTAAATCTGAAAAAACTTAAACATTACAAGTAAATGTGTTAAGAAAACAATTTCAGCAGGGAAACCTGAACCCACTTAAATTTCTCATCCTTCTCACAATTCAAAAAGGATGTGGAGAAGCTTGAGAGAGTCCAGAGGAGAGCCACGTTCCTGATCAGAGGTCAGGGAAGCAGACCCTACGATGACAGGCTGAGAGCCATGGGGCTCTTTAGCCTGGAGAAGTGCAGGCTCAGGGGTGATCTGATGGCCACCTACAAGTTTATCAGGGGTGACCACCAGCATCTGGGGGAACGTTTGTTCACCAGAGCGCCCCAAGGGATGACGAGGTCGAATGGTCACAAACTACTTCAAGATCGTTTCAGGCTGGACATAAGGAAGAATTTCTTTACTGTCCGAGCCCCCAAGGTCTGGAACAGCCTGCCACCGGAGGTGGTTCAAGCGCCTTCATTGAACACCTTCAAGAGCAAAATGCATGCTTATCTTGCTGGGATCCTATGACCCCAGCTGACTTCCTGCCCTTTGGGCGGGGGGCCGGACTCGATGATCTTCCGAGGTCCCTTCCAGCCCGAATGTCTATGAAATCTATGAAATCCTTTCCTGAGGTCTCTTCCAATCCCAGTGCTCTGGGGGAGGGATGGAAAAACTGCACAAAAGGAAGCCTTGTTTGAACTGCTCTGCTTTCTGCCTTGGTTTCAGGTGAGTGAGGGTGCACGTTAACACACACAATGTCACCCACCCATGTCACAAGTTTTGCATGTCAGCAGCCAGAGGTGTAGGGCCCCAGAACCCAGAAACCCCTCCACCTATCTCCTTGAAAGCTGGCAGGCTTCGTGGCCTCAGCAGGGGCTAGCATGCCTGCAGTTTTCACCCTCTGTGCCTTAACACACACAGTGTCACCTATGTCATGAGTTTTGCTTGTCTGCAACTTGAAGTGCAGCTTCCCCCAAACCCCTGCACCTATTTCCTTGAACGTTGGCAGGGTTCATGCCCTCAGAAGGGGCTACCATTCCTTGGAGTTTCATCCAAATCAGGCCAGAAATGACAGAAGAGGGGATAGAATGAGAGGTGTAAGTTCCCTGCCCCCCAAACTGAGATGCAGCCTCTTTGCTACAATGAGCAGGCATGAGGCTTCCACTAGTACAGGCAGCAAGGAGAGGGGAGAAGTACCAGTGCCACTGCCTGTGACTGACTCTGCATCCCCTCCAAGAGCACCAGCCATGACTCTCCACAACACCACCATGAGAACAAGCAGCAGCACCAGTGCCAGCATGAAAGTCTTCTCCACCCCCATTTCACTTTCCATGCTGAGCCTTCCAGTGCCAGAGGAAGAGCTGATCTAGATCTGGATCTGAGTGCCCTAGTAACAGAAATTCTGGAGAAGGAAGAGAGTCACCTGAGTTTGTGCTCCACATCCCTCAAGTTTCCCCTAGAGCCAGGTCTCCTTCCTCAGAAGGCACTTCAGAGGAGGCTGAGATAGAGGTTGCAGAGGCAAGTGGCTCAGCTGAGTCCGCTCCTCCTGTTGCTGTGCCTCTGCCTGCTAAGGAGGGGGAAACTGCAGCATCCACACATGCACCTGAACCCCAGAAGTGAGGAGGTAGTGTGGTCTGGGATCATTCTGAGCTGGCAAATGATCCCACATATACTCTCTGTCTGCACTGCCAAAGCAAAACCAGCAGGGGCAAGGGAACAAAACACATGAGCAACATGGGGCTGCTGATGCATCTCCACAGGCACCACCCCCTGGTCCTTGCTCCTCCTTAGCCTGGCACCAGTGGGATTATGCCCAAAAAGCCTCTCACTACAAAGTCCCTGTCCCCCCAAAGCAGAGACAGGCGACCCTGGAACAGTGGAGGAAAGGTGGACAGAAAACAGAACACATTGCCAAGCAAGAGAGATCACCCAGAGCATTGGGGAGGTGCTTGCTGTGGATGGCCAGCCCTTCTCCTTAGTTGAGTGGCCAGAGTTCAGGTGGTTTATGGCACTCATGGCCCGATCATACCAAGTGCCTGC
>NW_005843210.1:173660-175894 GCF_000455745.1 Alligator sinensis
CAGCAGGATGTACTTGAGAGAGGGGTTGTGCAAGGCAGGTTGGCAGGTGGCCTTACACTTCACCTTGGACATCTGGAGCAGCCGGGGTGGAGATCACACTCACAGGGCACTGGTGCAACCACTCAGGCCATCAGTGGGCTCTCCTTCAAGCCGAGGTGATGGATGAGTCCCACACAGCAACAGAGATCATGGGGGCCATGAACTGCCAGGTGCAGGGTTGGCTTGTTGGGCAGGGTGAGCTCACCCATAGGTTCATGGTCACCGATAATGGGGCCAATATGCTGAAGATGGTCCAACCGTGTGGCACACAAGTTCCACCTTGTAGCCAGGGATGCCTTGGAGGGGGACAGGGCTGCCGGTGATGGTACTAGCACCACCAGCAAGCTCATTTCCAAATGCAGAAAGGTGGAAGACTACTTCCACCAGAGCATCATGGGGGACAAGATGCTGTGGGACAAACAAGCAGAGCTGAACATCCCGCAGCACAATATCATGCAGGATGTGGAGACTTGGTGGAACTCCACATACCTGATGCTTGAGAGGATGGTCGAGCAACAGAAGGCCATCCATGAGATGGCCTTGTTTGAGGAGATTGAGATCAGCGATCTCCTCAAAAGAGCTAAGTGGAATAACATCTACCAGATCTTGGTGATCCTCAAGCCCTTCCTTGAGGCCACTAAGACCCTCAGGACTGGCACCACAGGTGCTGCCAATGTGGCCAAAGGGCATGGCTTCCATGGTGGAGTCCAGACCCACCAGACCCCACCATCGGCCAGGTAGTACTCAGACCATTGTGGCTTCCTGTCTCGCTGAGAACATGGAGCCACTGCTGTGTGACTCCTTGGCCTACTGGGCAAGCTGCAGCCAGATGTGGCTGGATCTGGCCAGGAACACCTGCCCTGTCCACCGACCAGTGTACTGAGTAAGAGGATGTTCAGCATTGCTGAGGCTGTATTGACACCCCACGGCACCTGCTTGGATCCTGGTTTGGTAGAGCAACTGTTATTCCTCAAAGTGAACCTCCCACTGATGGGGTTCCACAAGCTCCAGGTACAGACAGAGTGAATGCCACCCTCCTCACTCCATCCACACCCAATTCCTTATTTCATTGTTTAAAACTATTTAAAGCCCCACTCTCAGAGCTGGAGGGGGTGCCCACTGCATCACCAGCTAGCAGGGGAAGAACATGTCCCTGCTGAGCTTCTGTGCCAGGACGAACTTGAAGGTATGGACAGAGGCTATAGGGAAGGAGGAAGCCCCAGTTTCTGGGCATGACCACTAAAACTGCACTCTGACAGGGTCAGGGAGGCCTGTTGGGACTGCTGGTGGCACGGCAGCCCCAGGAAATGCCAAGGATACCAAGGATCAAGGATTCTCCTGGTGAAAAGCAGGTAGGAGGTGCCATAATCTCCAGCTACCACACACACAGTCCTGGCTGGGGAAAGGGCAGACCTGTCACATCTTTGACAGGCCTGAGGTTTGCTGATTGCAGTGGAGTTTTGAGGCTCCAGGTGAGCTCAGATTAGCTGCCTGGGATGCCAGCTTTCAGATAAAAAAACCCTTTGTCAGGCTGAAGAAGCACCTGCAGTTTGTGTGTCTGTCTGCTGTTCCTGGATGGAAGGAATAGTAAAGAAGCCAGAGGCTGGCACGCAATGCAGGCAAGAAAGCCAGTCAGTGAAAATGGAAATGGAAGTGTCAGGGGGTGAGGGACAGGCTGGGATGCGGGGTAAGGGGGATATAGTAGCACAGGTAAAAGTGGAGATGTACCTGGGGAGTCAGATGTGTGGCAAGTTGCAGCGTGTCAGAATCCCAATGTCTCTATTGAGCGCATATATCTCTATTGCAATGTCTATATTGAAGAGCCATCTTTGTTCCCATAGATGTTCCTGTGGTTTGGAGGAAGTGTTGATTGTTGAAAATGAAATTGGTGGGGGTGAGGATGAAATAGATGATTTGTGTAACAAGTTGTAGTTGCAAATCTGAGTGTAGTCTATCTTCTTGTATGTATTCAGTCAGGGATCTGTGCTTTCATGGTATGTAATATTAACATGCAGGCTGTTGACATCCGTGGTTGCAAGCAGTGCCTCCTCCTGAAATGTGTTGGGGAATGTCATGTCTTATAAAAAACATGCTCTTTGTGTGAAAAGTGTTTTCAGGATTTATAGATTCATAGATGTTAGGGTCGGAAGGGACCTCAATAGATCATCGAGTCCGACCCCCTGCATAGGCAGGAA
>NW_005843210.1:176229-182497 GCF_000455745.1 Alligator sinensis
GCCCTTAACCATACGAGTGGCCCTTCTCTGGACCCTCTCCAGGTTATCTGCATCCCTCTTGAAGTGCGGCACCCAGAATTGCACGCAGTACTCCAACTGCGGTCTGACCAGCGCCCGATAGAGGGGAAGTATCACCTCCTTGGATCTATTCATCATGGATGTTTCTATGAATCCTGATAGGTCTTAAGTGAGGATACTACAGTTAAATATGATGGATCTTCCAGGGTTACCTCATTTTTTGTATCTTTGGGAGCATATAAACTGTTCTGTAGGTACAAGTGGGGGATTAGTTCAAGTCTCCAAGTTTTGTTTCGGTTTTTTGTTTGTTTGGTTTTTTTCCTGAAGCTGGTATTGAATGGATCAGATATTATTTTCTAGTTCCTGAGTTAATATTGGTGTGGGGTCCTATAAGGGGCTCTAGCAGGCAGTTCAGCCTAACTACTTTCCTAGCTAGCCACATCTCCCTTGGGGTTCAGAATACCAGCCCTACCCCACTACTGTTAAGGGAACCTGATTGACTGCTGGGTAGAGGCCAGCAACACTTCTTCTCTAGATCTGCTCTAATAAGCTCCTTGATCCTGTAGTCCTAGTTCTCCAACTCCTTATTCTGCTCAGCTGTTTTCCTGAACCCCAGCTTTTTGGATCAGGTAACTTGTTCTCCAATTCTTGGTTCAGCCTGATTCTGGTTCTAGCTCCTGGCACACCCTGACTTTGTCTCTATCTTCCAGCTCATCCTGACTTTGGTGTTGGCTCATCCTGACTTTGATCAGGATCACATAAAATGTGGAAAGAACTATTGTTCAGTGCAGGTCCCCGGTTTGCTGTTTTCTGGGACCTTTGCCCGAAGCTGTCTCCATTCTGAATAAAGCTGTTGCGAACAATGTGTGCTGGTGTTTGGTCCCTGCTTGCTCTGGCTAATGAGTAACAGGATTCCCGTTAGGCTAGACCACCCATAACTCAGTCATTACAAGTTGTCTCCAGGCTTTTTATTGTAGTTGGTTTGAGAGTTTGTAGGACCCAAGCCCTAGAGGGAAAAATATTTTCCTCTTTTTTCAAGCCGCCGTTTTCAACTCAGCTGAATGTCAGTGAAATTTGGCAGTCTAGCTTCCCTGAGCTCAACGTACATAGTGTGATGAATTTGTGGCTGGATTGTTCATCAGCTTGAAGTTTCAAGTCTTTAGAAGAACTCAATTCCATCTGAGAATCTTGTCCATAAACCATGGGTTTTGTTTTCCTTTACTCCTGCATCTTGTATTCTCTTTCTCTCTCTCATATTCTCTCACCCCCACACTCCTTCCCTCCACCCCAATATTTTTTTGCATACTACATATCCTCAAACACAAGCACCTTGTCTTCAAAACGCAGAACACAGAAGGTAGAACTCCCCATTCTTCTTCTTGCTGAGCCAACAAGAAGCAGAAGCCATTAGAGCACACTGTTCACTTCTATTCTTCCCTGCTTCTTCTATCCTAGCAGAGGAACATCAGCTTCCCCACTTAAGATACACACCTAAGTTTTGGAGGGCTAATTTTTTGGGCAAAGGTGCAAGTGGTATGTGAACAATATGGTTTCTGTATGTGAAAACTGACAAGCTAAGTAATAGAATGCCACCCTGGGTGCATCCACACATGCAGGCACATGCGCAGGGCCAGTCCAAGGGTAACTGGTGCCCTAGGTGAACTGTGTACCTCGGTGCCCCCACCACTTCCAATATGGAGGAAAATAAGAAGTCTAGAATGAACTTTTATATGTACTTATTTCATATTCAAAATGAACAATAAAACAATATCAACATTTTAAAAATGGACTGTTTCACACTTTTCATTAACCCTAACACTTTTATACTGCAAAAATACTAATAGAATTTATTATAATACACGTACAATTAAAATAAAATCCTCAAGAAACATTTGTGTTAAAAATTAGAACTTTGTTTTTCATGCTTTCAGTTTTGCAAATTCAGAAACAAGTTCTTTAAGACACAGTTGTCCAGCTATTTCATGTTCTATTGACATTGTGTTACCAAATCTGCCCATTACTTTGGGGTGTGCTCATTTATTAGGGATAGTTTCTAGGGTCTTGGTGATTCTGTCAATGTGCTGCTTGTGTTACTATACGGAGCTGTATTTCTCCCTTCTGCAAGCCCTGACCCCCAGTGGAGCTATCTTGCAGGACTCAATCTCAATGGGACTGGGTTCCTCCAGTCACCAAATCAGTCATACACACAAACACACACAAATTAACGTGACACGCCTGACCTGGCCAGGCTGATCAGCATGGACAGGCTGACACCCTCATATGCCAAGAATCAGTTCATAAGAGCAACAATAAAATGCAGTCAAACACAAGCACACAGGTAAACAGAATCCCTCTGAATCCGGCTGGGTGTCCAGCTGACACCCTCATGGGCCAGCATTCAGTTCATAAGGGCACGTCTGAGTCAAACTGGGTCAATCAGCCTATACAAGCTGATCCCCTTATGTGTTTCAAACTCAGCACGTCCCAATCTTTGGCCTCTTGATGAGCAGACCCCACAATAATTTGGGCTTCACAGGGATCTTTAGCATAGGTAAAAGAAGCGTTGCTGCAGAGCACAGGAGGAAAGAGAAGCAGAGAAGGAAAAATATACCCAATTACTACCAGTTTGACTATAAAAGTCATTTATTGCTAAGCATATGAAATATATAATAGTACTAGTAGTAATAGACATGCAAAAGAAAAACAAACACCAACAATGACAATACTACCCTGGTTTCACTAAGTATTTGGGGAAACTTAGCTCAAGCTTAACTGATACAGTTCAGGTTCAGAAGTTTATGCCTAGAAAGAAGACAGAGAACGCTGGGATCTCACCTAGTCCACGGTACTCAGGCTGCAAAGCTGACAGGCACAGTCCGTAGCACAATCCTTGAAGAGAGAGACGATCTGCTCTTCCAGCGTCCCAAGAACGACAGGGGATGGTGTCAGCACAGGGGTTTTCTTCTTCTCCTTCTTTCCTCCTGCTTCTACTTCTTTTCCTTCCTTTTCCTCTTCTTCCTCCTCTAGCAGCACACACACTTACAGATTTTTATACCCTCAGTTCAGCTGCTTCGAAGCACCCTCAGTAGTGTAAATCATTGTCTTTTCTATTGACAAGGGGTTATCTGGTTTGGACCATCTCAGGAAACTGATTGATAATCAGGAAACACTTAAGATTAGGGAGTAACCCAAATACTTGGGAGCCAGCTTGAAATTCCTATGGGTGGCAGATATACTGATGGGATATCTCATGGTTTCTTCAGGAACAATAGATAGCTTGCAGCATCAGGATTTTGGATTTTTACTTGTTGTGCACAAGCCTCAGCTTAGCATGACTTTTCCAGATCTTACTATAGTCTTTTAACAGACTTAAAACAATTATTGGGGTGCTCATAACCTTTTGTGGAGAGGACTCCCACCAGTCGTCTCGGGAAAGATATGACAACACCTGGGATTAGGGCTCCAGCAGGCTGGATGCTGTGATGAACCCTTAACCATTGTTCAAATGTTGCCCATACCCCCTCTGACTCGGTCTCTTGCCTCAGCATTCCCTAACCCGGCAACCGAGTTTTAGTCAATCAAGTTTAAATAGGCCTCCCATAGTGGGACCGGGGAATGTACGGCCCGAGATGCCTATTAAACTTAGAGCTGTGTGTGTGTGTCTGGGGGGGGGAAAAGTCCTTAGCAAATCCAGATTAGAACTGGTCTGATAAATGCTGAGCTGGGTGTGTGTGAACATGGGTTGATTAACATTGGAAGTACAGATTCCCCATCATGCAGCGCTCTCCTGCTTCTCTGGTCCCAGAATTCACTGCAGTCTCTGCTTCAGGCTTTCTGTTTTCCACCTCTCATGTAAATGAGACCTAGGGCAGTTGATTCACTCGTCACCCTTATCTGGTGAGGGTCTTAGGTGCGTCTCTCACTGCATCTTAATCAGTTTCGTTCAGGCGTGGGGGGGAGGGGGGGGTGAGTCCTTTGTGAGTCAGACAGACTGCATCCTGTACCAGGGTTCCCCAAGAATACAGAGCTGAGACGTAACAATTGTGGTCAGTCCAAGAAGTCTCTCTTGCAGCATAGAAGAACGAAGGTATGTCTTTATCGATTTTAGCTTTGAGAAACTACACTCCCCACTTTCAACATAAACTGCAGGAGTCAAGAGAATGCAGAGAGCACTGAAAATGTTGGGAAAACTGTCCATCAGTTTCTGTTCAGAATTAAACTTCAGTACATCTTGAGGTGTAAGACATTTTGAAAGTCACTATGAAATAGTCTGCAGTTCACTGCACAAAACTGCAGCATCTATATCATTAGAATTTCCCTGCTGTAATACCAACTCTAGCTCCAAGCAATGTCCCATTATGTCTTATTTTGCAAACTGTGGACATCATAGAGGAAACCTAGGACAAAAATCAAGGTGCTGTATCTGTTCAAATTGATCTTTTACTGAATGTATTGTAGTATCAAGGACTGCAAAATGAAAGTTTATTTTTAATTTATTTTGGGGGGAGTCCTGAACTGTCTCATCTTTTGCTTCATATGTGAACTGCTGCTTCCTTCTCCAAATGTATACTGGTTCTGGTTCAAAGTTTGTTGGTAGTTCTAACTCTTCAGCAAGGTCACAAGCATTTACCAGTGTCTTTTCAAACCCAGTTCTACATCATATAAATTAAATGAGATCTACAAAATTGAACCAAGAAATGTCCACCTTGAAGCCTGTTTCCTAAATTATAGGCACAATACATATCTGTAGCTGGGGTCAGCGTATTTTGGTGATCTTACTCTTGACAAAATCTTAAATGCAACGGACAAAATCTAGGGTGCTTTAGATTTTTACAAGAGTGGTTGGAAGGGAGAAGGAAGGTCTAAGAAATAAGTGTCATGATCTGTAAGATGATATAAGAGTAGGACTTCATCTTTTAGGATGACGTTGCCAGTGGTATGCTTTTGTCATAAGTCAGCTTGAGAGTTGAAAAGGTAGGAATCATGATTCTAGTGATCTTTCCTCTGAGATCTTTTCAGAGGTCTTTCTCCCCTTACTGAACCAAAGGTCTTAGACCAAAGTAGAGCTGTAGCCGGCCAGGGCTGTTATTTAGAAATGGTGTTCTTTTTTTTTTTTTCTACATATAATTTTCCCCCTCCCCCGCCACAATTTTGATGCACTAGGCAACTACCTAGTTTGCCTAATGTTTGGACCAGCCCTGCACGTGCACTTGCAGCACCTCAAATAGAAGTGGTGCAAATTTGAGGCAGGGCTTTTTTTCCAAGTTTTGAGGGATCCTGGGGAAGGCAGCAGCAGCCAAGGATAGAGAGGGAGCGGGACACCCCTGGCCCTAGACACGCCCCCACTGTAGCTGCCCCACCCCACCCCACCAACCCTCAGATTTTCCTACTGAAACCTGTCCACCGGAGGGCCACCCTATGGCTGAGTGGGTGCATGTCCCCTCTGGGCTCAAAGCCAAGAGGAAGGTTTGGGTGCAGCTGGAGCCGACGGACGTGGAGGACCCCACCCCACACTCCCAAGACCATCACATGGGGAGAAGGAGTGGACCAGCTTCTGGGAGCTTCCCCAGCCATGCCCAACACCCCACCCCCAAGAAAGATCAAATGAGTAATCTCCATGGAGGAAGTTTAAGGGCTGCTGGGCAGCCCCAAGCAGGAGCCCATGAAAGAAGCCCCTCACTCCACTGGCCAGGGACTACCGCCCGACACTACAGGTCTTTCTGGACTTCAGGAAGGCCTTTGATGTGGTCTCCCACCCCATTCTCATTAAAAAGCTAGGCGACTGTGGTATTGATGCCTACACAGTCAGATGGATAGCAAATTGGCTGAGGGGCCACACTCAGAGAGTGGTGGTGGCCAGGTCATATTCGACTTGGAGGGATGTGAGCAGTGGAGTCCCCCAGGGCTTGGTCCTTGGGCCTGCAGTATTCAATTTCTTTATTAGTGACTTGGACAAGGGGGTGAAGAGCACCCTGTTTAAATTCACAGACAACACCAAGATTTGGGGTGAGGTGGGCATGCCAGAAGGGAGGGACAGGATACAGCTGGATCTGGACAGGTTACAGGGGTGGGCAAATGAGAATAGGATGGGATTCAATACTGACAAGTGCAGGGTGCTGTACTTGGGCAGTAAGAACCAGCAGCATACCTACAGGCTGAGGAACTCTCTTCTCAAAAGCACAAAGGCAGAAAGAGATCTTGGAGTCATTATTGATTCCAAGATGAACATGGGCCACCAATGCAAGGACCC
>NW_005843210.1:183418-226413 GCF_000455745.1 Alligator sinensis
GTTCGTAGGGATCAGCAGCGCTTAGAAATCCTCACGCTCCTTTCCCGAACTCCACGTGCTTTCTCTCTCTCTGACTTGGGCGGAAACTACCCAAACCTTTTGTACGGCTAGCAAGCCAATAGCTAGCCGCCACGTATGCCTACATTTAGAACTGGCCAATAATGTGGCACGAATCTAAATGCAAATGGCAGGAACTCCTTTGCACCGTGCATCACTATGATGCAAAAGAAATGCACCATGCAAAGAAGGCTACAAATGGCGGGAAATACTCTTTTGCACGCGGGTTCTCTATTGCAGCAGAAAACTACCGTGCAAAAAAGCTGCAATTTGGCGGGAACATAATTTAGCGGTGCCAAAGCACACAAAAACAAAAAACCACAACTTTGGGTTGTGACATCCCCCCTGCTGAGAGCATAGCTAAATTATGCTATACTCTTCACTCTAGAACCTTGTCGTGAGTCGTTAAACGAACAAACAAGCAAACAAACAAATAAACAAACATAAAATTCACTGCCTGGAATTGAGTTACATAATAATCAAGAAACAATAATCAACACAAACACACAATCTGATTTATAACAAAATTGCACGATCAGGGCTTCAGTGGGCATCATGGCAAAGTCGTACATCAGGCCCTCACTCCTTTCGGTGATGTCATCCCTCTCAAGGCTCCTCTTTGCCACACGCTCTGAATCTCGGATCTGTAAACAGAAAACTCTCAAAAAATAGATTAATGATCTTATTCAACAAACTTAAACAATTTTTACGGCTCAATTGGATGAAATCGTTGAGGATCCATCATCTGGCTCTTCTAAATAACGAAAACCTAACTCATAAGCCAACTGCCATTGGCCTGCGTCTCCTAAAATCCGAAGCTGCCGCTTGTTAAAATCTGAAGCTGCCGCTTGTTGAGTCTGGAACGCTGCAGGAGAAATTCAAACATGTATCGCCAGCTGTGAGGGGAATGCAATATGGAGCCGCCCGATCGTTAAGGCCTGGGTGGACGGCCGCCCCGTGCGGGCCACTCTCAACTCAGAGTGCGCGCAATCCATGGTAAGGGCTGATATGGTCTGCCGGCAAGCAGGAAGGAGGGTCCCACCGGTAACGGTGGCCTGCCTCCATGGCAAAGTCGAGCACGTAAGACAGCAATGGATCCAGCTGCGCGTCATGGAACACCAGGGGGAACTCCTGGTAGGGATGGTGCCTAAACTGGCGTGTGAAATGCTGCTAGGCTGAGATTGGACACCCCTTTACGACATACTGGAGCAAGTGAGGGATGTGGAGCTAGCTCGCAAGAAGATGGGAACTAGTGAAGAATGGTTGGGGGAGGTAGAGGAAGATCCTGCCAACGCTGAGGAATCCATAAGCCTCGACCTAGGCAATATCACTAGTAGCAGACAGTTCTGGGAGGCGCAGAGCGAGGACCCGGAGCTTGGAACCCTTTGAAGACAAACCCACAAGGCCAGGGAGGAGGCCGCATTGCCAATAGGAGAGCACCCCCATTTTGAGGTAAGGAACCACCTCCTCTACCGCGTACCAGGGCCCAGGCGGGAGGGACCCATAGAAACGCAGCTGGTGGTCCCAAGCCAGTTCCGCCAGGTGGTCTGGCAACTGGCCCATGCGAGCTCTGTGGGGGGTCATTTAGGGTGAGATAAAACCCTGGCAAAGGTGGGCTGGTGGTTGTTTTGGCCCGGGATGGGGGAAGAAGTGGCCCGACGGTGTGCAGCCTGCCCAGAGTTCCAGAAGACTAGGATCAAACGCCCTGCCAGGGCTCCATTACAACCAGTGCCTATCATAGACACCCCCTTTGCAAGGGTGGCCTTAGACATCGTGGGACCTTTACCCCATAGCAGCTCCGGTCACCAGTATATTTTAGTTATGGTGGACTATGCGACGCGTTATCCGGAGGCCATCCCATTGTGGACAGCCACCGCTCCTCAGGTGGCGGAAGAGTTGATAAAGTGGGTCGCAAGAATGGGAGTCCCAAAAGAGATCTTGACCAATCAGGGCAGAAATGTCATGTCCGGCGTCATGAAGGTGGTATGTAGAACCCTGCAGATACAGCAGATATGTACCTCAGTGTACCATCCCCAAACCAACGGGCTGGTGGAGCGCCTAAATGGCACCCTCAAAAGGGTGTTGAAGCGGTGTATCCAAGGGGACCCTCGGAAATGGGATTTACTTTTGCCACTGGTCCTGTTCACTCTTAGGGATACCCCTCTGGATTCCATGAGATTTTCCCCGTTAAGCTGGCTCTGGGGCACCGTCCCCAAGGATGGCTGCAGGTCCTGCGGGAGGAATGGGAACAGGACAACGGGGTGCTACAGAACCCGGTGGGGTATCGCCAGGCATTCCAACAAAGGATAAGAACGGCCCAGAACATAGCTCACGAGAATTTGAAAGAAGCCCAGGCTCAGCATAAGGAAAAATACGACGGTAACACTAGAGAGCAGGTCTTCGAACCAGGGCAGCAAGTGCTGGTGCTGCTCCCCACATCCACAAGCAGGTTCCTTACGCAATGGCAAGGCCCCTTCGAGATTCTTCGGTGGGTCGGGCCTGTAGATTACGAAGTACACCGGCCGGGCCATCTCCGAGAGAAGCAAATCTTTCACATGAACCTGCTGCGGGAGTGGAAGGAGCCGGCGGGCTGGGTGACCTTCATAGAAAATGATGAAAAGGATTTGGGGCCCCAAGGGTCCGGACAAGATGTGGCACCATCTGAAGAGATAGAGCAACTAATCAGAGTGGGGGAAGACTTGTCCGAAACACAGAAACAGGAAACGTGGAGGTTAATTCATGAGTTCCAAGATGTGTTCTGTAAAGAGCCAGGATGGGTCCGGGGCACGACTCATACCATTAAAACACCACCGGGGCTATAGTAAGGGAGAAGTGGAGGCCCATTCCGCACCACTTGCTAGAGGCCGTGCGTGAGGAGGTGAGCTCCATGTTGCAACTAGGAGTGGTAAGACCGTCCCGAAGCCCTTGGAGAAGCCTGCTGGTCCCCGTACGAAAGCCGGATGGGTTGCTGAGGCTTTGCGTTGATTACAGAAGATTGAACATGCTAGCAGTCTTTGAAGCGTTCCCCATGCCTCAGGTAGATGAATTGATAGAAAGAATCGGAGAAGCCCAGTATATATCGACGCTGGATCTGGCCAAGGGGTACTGGCAAATCCCAGTAGCCCCGGCAGATCGGCCAAAGATGGCCTTCGGCACACCCTGGGGTCTCTATGAATTTGTAAGAATGCCCTTCGGGCTACATGGAGCAGCCGTGACTTTCCAGCAGTTAATGGATTGCCTGCTGGCCCCCCATGCTGGGTATGCGGCAGCCTACATTGATGATATCATTATATACTCACCAAGCTGGACGCACCATAAGCAGGCCCTCAGGGCCGTATTGTCAGAGCTAAGGCAAGCCGGTCTCACAGCAAACCCACAGAAATGCATCTTAGCTAAAAGGGAAACTAAGTATTTAGGATTCCTGGTGGGCAGGGGCACTATCAGACCCTGGCCGACAAAGTGGAGACGGTGCGAAATTTCCCAGCCCCCCAGAATTGTCACCAGCTCCGGTCATTTCTAGGGCTGACCAACTACTACCAGAGATTCGTGCCCCACTTTTCGGAACTAACAGCCCCCTTGATGGAGGCATTGAAGGGGAGGAGGAACGGGGCGGTAAAATGGACGGAGCAGATGGAGCAGTGTTTTGGGAAGTTAAAATGGGCCCTCTGCAAGGATGTAATAATGCGCACTCTTAACTTTAGGAAAACTTTCATTTTACAGACAGATGCATCCGAAACAGCAGTGGGGGCCATCCTCACGCAGGAGGAGGAAGGGATCGAGAGGCCAATAGCATATGCCAGCCGCAAGCTGTCATCAGCAGAGAGGAGGTATGCCACAATAGAGCGGGAATGTCTGGCCATTCGATGGGCCATGGACCATTTCCGGTATTATTTAATGGGCCAGGAGTTTAAGTTAGTAACGGACCATGCCCCTCTCCAGTGGCTAAGCACTGCTAGGACTGATAATGCCCGGATCACCCAGTGGGCATTGGCCCTACAGCCTTACAAATTCCAGATCATGTTCAGGCCAGGAAAATCAAACACCATGGCAGATTTCCTGTCTAGGTGTGACAGCAAGAACTCGAGCAAACAAATGGACCCCCAGACGGACAAGTCGGACAACTCATCCAGTATGACTTGGAAAGGTAAAGTAGGAGCTCCCCAAGGCATCTTGAGGGTGGGGGTTGTGTCCCAGGGGAGCTGGGACGCTGGAAGGCCCCCGGGGCAGCAAAGGGTCCCGCTTACCTCCTGCAGAGCCAGAAGAGCTGAAGGAGGCACACATGCCGAGAACGCCAGTGTGGGTTATCAGTCAGCATTTATCCGGCTGCGGCAAAGCAGCAGGGGCAGGGGACACCTTCTGGGAGGAACAAAAGGTGGCCCCGCCGAGGCAATGGGATGGCTGAGTGAAGGAGGCTCGAAGGATGAGCCTCAGCAAGCGGGGGATCAGCCGCCACCCGCAGTGTCTGGGAGAGGAAGAGGCGGAGCCAGACCCGGCTCCGAGAGAAGGAGCGGAGCTGCCGGCAGCAGTGCTGGTGAAGGAGTCAGCACTGCAACTATCGGCACAGCCAGTGGGGAAACCGGTGGCAACACCGGTAGCAAGGCAGGAAGAGGAGCTGATGGGATCCCGGTCAGCGTAGCTGGTGAAGAAACCAGCTACAGCACTGGCAACAGAGCCGGAGGACGGTCTGACGGGGCCCCAGGCAGCCTAGCTGGGGAAGGAACCAGCTGCAGCACCGGCAGTAGAGCTGGGGGAGGAGCTAACTGGATCCCCGACCGCAGAGCTGGTGGAGGAGTCAGCTGCTTTATAAGTGGCAGGAGCCGCGGGGGAGCCAGCCACATCAGAAGAGGGAGCATCGGTGAGGTAACCGGATGCACCATACAGAGGGGAGCCACTGGTAGATACCTCACGGACCGCTGGAGTGAAGCAGGTACTGGGTCAGAAGGGCTGGGCTGGTGTCCCAGTAGGCAGTATGCCCAGACCGAAGACCGTTATTGACGGCCGGCGCACTGGGGGCGAGAGGGAGGCAAGACAAGGACGACATTGAGGCCATAGGAGGTAGTGCCTAAGGTGGCGAGTGGCCGGGGTGTAGGGGAGGACGGAGCCCCGAGATTACCCACCGAGGAACATGCCAATGCTGGGGGATACCCCAAAGGAAGACCCCACCACTGAAGGTACAATCAAAGTCGTGGCAGGCGAGTTCAGGGATTCCCCCGATACCAGCAGGGGTAACCTCCGGGGTGTACCTGCGAACCCAGGGCACACGAAACCTTGGGCCTGGGCAAAGGCAGCGCGGGAACACCTAGTCGAGCGGAGGCGGGTACAACCTACTATGATTAACCATGAGGAAAGCATATAGGATACTATAATAGATGTAGGTGTTGTATAAAATGTTATGCAGGTTTCCCTTGCTTTATGTGGGTTCTGTATGTGTGAATTTGCTCTTATGTGATGACCCTTTTATACCAAAAAATTGTTTTTGTGACATAAATTCACTGTTATGCGAGTGACGTGGTGGAAGCTCACAGTCAGCTGCTTTGTGCAGTGCATTGTGGGAGTGACGTGCACCAAACTATAGTCCCTGTGTGGATCTGTGTTCCTCACTTGTTGTCTGTGACGTGTTTCTGTAGTTTCCTTCCCCATTATGGTAACATCTACCACCACCCTGTGGTTGTGTGTACTGTCTGCTATTGGTGAGTACCAAAATTGTCTTGTAAAAGTGCTAGAAATGGATGTGGGGGTCGGGACAGTCGAGGTCTTAGAATGTATCCCTGTTGTTACATTGTAAAGTGGGTTCTCTTTATGCAAATTTGGGTTAAGTGCCATTTTCCAGGAACGCGTGTACAGCATAAAGTGAGGGAAACCTGTAATTCATGAAAAGCATTAATCTGCAAATTTGTAATATACAGTGATGTGTTCTTGATGTAACTTCTTGTAATATTTAAAAATGCTGAAATAGAAATTCATCCTGGATTTGTTTTTAACCCTGCCTTGGTTATGGCAAGTCTGATTGCCTGGTTGATAGTATGAATAAAGACTACACTGAGTTCATACTCATTAAATAGTTGTTGTATGCTTATTTGAACCTTACTGTGGTTGGGTCTGACAGGCTTGTGGAAGAAAAAAGTATAACCATGCTTGCATGCTTTGAAGTTTTCTGGTCCCTGCCTGTGCTCCCAATGGGATAGAAACTGTCCCATTTATGATTACTTAGTTCATCCAAAGAACAGTAATTCCAAGGTCCAGAAAAGAATTGGTCAAAGGGCAATAGCCAAGTGTCCTCTCCCTTCCAGGGCAGTACCTTCCCTACTTTACTATACTTCTTTTCGTCTTCCAATTCCTAGTTCTCAAGGTAATGTCATACAGGGCACTTAGCATGTGTTAAGTGCATTTAAAATGCAAGTGTCCACGTGTTCAAACAGTAAAGCATTGCTAAGTGCACTCATCCTGTAGCAAAATTACTACTTTACATGCAAGGAGTATTTCCAAATAGTATTGAATAACACATGTTCAGCAACCATTGAACTGCTTCATGAAGGTAATACGAGCAATTCATGGTCCTCCAGCATCCCAGTATGCACCATTCCCAACTCTTCCCAGTCCTGCTCCAAGAACCAGTTAATCTCGCCATCTGTGCCTGAAGAGGGGAAAACTGCTAGAGAAGGAGCCCTAGCAGTGACTAAGGAGCCCAGCTGGGGGGTTGCTAGGGCAACCAATGAAGGCCAGCTCACCGGAAGGGGCCGGGCCTGTCTCCCTTTATAAACCCAAGGGGCTGGGGCCAGAGGCAGATCCCTGCCAGCAGCCAGAGAGGCAGGAGCTCCCTAAGCCACGATGCGAGTGGAAGCCTAACAGCAGGTACAGCTCAACCTGAGCTGAGCAATGTTGTTGTAGCCAGGCAGCTTATGTTTGAGTTATAGCCAGGAGGCTCAAGTTTGCGTTGCTGTTATAACTGGTGGTTTGGGTGAGGCAATTAGGGGTTGGAGGAGGCCTCGTAGGGGACTCACACCAGAGTGTGAGGACCCCCGCACCAGTGAGGGTGCAGCACAGGGGGTACATAGACCCCAGCCCCCAGAGAGGGGGGCACTATTGAGAAGCCCCAGGGCGGGCGTGGTGAGCCCCAGATAGGGGGCAGTATTATTGAGAAGCCCAAGTGTGGGCACAGCGAGCCGCAGATAGGGGGCAGCATTATGAGGAAGCCCAAGTGTGGGCACGGCGAGCCCCACAAAGGGGGCAGCATTATTGGAAAGCCCAAGTTGGGCATGGCGAGCCCCAGAAAGGGGGCCGCATTATTGAGAAGTCCAAGTGTGAGCACCGGGAGCCCCTGATAGGGGGCCACATTATTGGAAAGCCCAAGTTGGGCACTGTGAGCCCCAGATAGGGGGCAGTATTATTGAGAAGCCCAAGTTTGGGCACTGGGAGCCCCTGATAGGGGGCTGCATTGTTGGGAGGCCCAAGTTGGGCACTGGAAAGCCCCAGGAGGGGGCAGCATTGTAGAGAAAACCCCAGAGAAGAGGGCACAGAGTGAGAGGGGGCCGGAGGGAGCCCTAGCACCAGAAGGAGCATGCATCAAATGAAGGAAGGCCCAGGGAGAACAGTAAGGGGCCGAATAGTGCAAGAATTGAGACAACAGTGATTACATCGGCAAGGTGTGGACTGCGGTGTAGGGGAGGAAGCGGAGCCGCAAATAGCGCCCCCTAGCAGAGGGGGCAGTATAAGGGCAGCCTCCCACTAATTAATACTAATTAATTAATTAAGATCAAGGCATGGCAGACGAGTAGGCAGGCAGTTGCCCCAGAGACAGGTGGGTGGGCCACATTGAGGGCGGCCCAGATGCTCCAAGAACCCATCACTCTCTCCATCCAAACTCTACTGCCAAGGTTAGTTATGGACCCCAAGGTAACACGCCACCCATCATGGCCCATGTGGTATTATACAGAGTACCCACTGAAAGCCTCAAGGTTCACTGAAGGCTGTCACATTTGCTCAAGCACTCTGGTGTAAACAGCAATCACCTAGCATCGTGAACTGAACCAAACCAGAGAATATCCTCCTCAGATCCTTGGAGAAGGGCTGTAAACTGGTATTGTGGTGAGGTGCTAGACCTCATTGCAATAGGAGGCGAAGAGGAAACCACTGACACCACTACTAAGAGTGGGAAGTGTATAATTTGTAATAGTTTATAATTCCTTACATTCAAACAGTAGCTTAGGGGGGAGGGGGGTGGTGACAGAGGTGGAGGTTCCCTCCTCCCCGACCACCCTTCTCTGCCTCCTCCTCCAGAGCAGTGGGGCTTCCAACTGCCTCCCTGCCTGAGGAAGTGGTGACTCTCTCCGTGCTTGAGGAGGCAGAGCCCACACAGCTGATTGCCACCAGGCCTTGTGGAGAAGCATGCACAGTTGCCAAAAAGCATTACGGACAGACACAGACAGACTAAACCCTTTATTATATTAGAAAGATTTTCCTCTTTTGACTCAACTTTAATTGTTGTGCTTTCTTAAGGATAAAGGTGCTTTTGCTCGTGTGTGTCCAAATGTTTCAGGACAGAATCAAAACCTCATACAATATGCACTCAGAAAAAAGGACTCCAGGTGAGTTTGAGGACTCCAGGTGAAAAAAATCTTTTTTTTTTTTTCTTTCTTGCTTGCTTTCAAGCATATTATTAGCTCCCTTAAATTGTACCTTTTTTTTGTCAAGAGGCCAGGCAAAGATTGCCAGATATGTCTCCATGATTCACCTGGATTTGCTTTATATTACCAAAAAAACAACTGACCCTATTTTGGTAGAGCCATATTGTTCCACTAGGACATTCAAACCGCCTTTTAGTTCAGTGTGAACTTATTGTTCCCAATTTAGCTCACATACGAGCTTCATACTGTATCTAAATATAAGCCTCAGGATACCAAATTTCAGGACTGCCTCACCTACTTCAGGAAGACCTGGAAAGCCCCCAAATTAACTTCCCTTACTGAAAACCTGCCTTTGGCTAGACTGGACTGAGTGCATGTGATCTCAGAAGCTAAACAAGCCTGGGCCCAGTTAGTACCTGGATGGGAGACCGCCTGAGAATCCTGGGTGCCGTAGGCCACCTGCCCTTTTGGGGACAGCAGGGCGGACCCTACAACGAGAGGCTATGGGACCTGAACCTGTTCAGCCTCCACAAGAGAAGGCTGAGGGGGGGACCTGGTGACCATCTATAAACTCACTGGGGGGGACCAGAAGGGTTTGGGGGAGACCTCGTTTTCCCTAGCGTCCCCAGGGAAAACAAGGAATAACGGACACAAGTTGTTGGAGAGTAGGTTTAGATTAGACATCCATAAGAACTACTTCACACTCAGGGCGGCTAGGATCTGGAACCAACTTCCAAAGGAAGTGGTGCTGGCTCCTACCCTGGGGGTCTTTAAGAAGTGACTTGACACCTACCTGACTGGGATCATTTGAGCCTAGTTTTCCTCCTGCCCAGGCAGGGGGTTGGACTTGAAGATCTACAAGGTCCCTTCCAACCTGACTTCTATGATTCTATGAAAACAGTGGTCAGATATAGGGAATTCTCAATGAAAGTTTTCTACCAACACATACACAGCAGAGAATACAAGATCTCCATTACAGTATACAAGAGCTGAAGAACTTGAGGTGTCCCTGAAGGACACCAGTAATGGCCCAGGGATGTTTGAGAAACTCACGGTCCTGCAAATGTACTTGTGATAGCTGGTGGAGCATGTGGCCCAGGGCTTGTGAACTCAGGACTGCTTCCAAGAACTTTCAGACTGATATCCCAACCCAAGACTTCTTCATTCTAGAAAAAAGAGCATGTGTAACAAAAAAAGCTTTCTCTACCTTAACACCCTATTAAGCTGGGTGTTTACAGACCCCACTAAGATCTGGAAACATATAATCAGCTTCTACACAAAAATATTCACAGCTGAGCCCAGAAGCCATTCAACACCTACACAAGGGCCTCTCTGAACTTGCTACATCATAGAATGGTGAACTTAAGTAAGATTTTTCCTTGGCAGAGCTTACTTCTGCCACTGAAGCAACACTGGGCCTTGATGGATTATCCAGCAAATTATATAAGACCCCCCGGGCTCTTCTTGGCTTGGACCTCCTGACACCATCCAGAAAAGTCTCAGTAATGAAATCTTGCCAGTTTCTGATAAAAGGTCCTTACCCTACTACCCAAGAAAAAATGATCTTGGTGACATTAACCAGTATCTCTCTTGTGCATCGTGTCAGGGACCAGGCCAGCAGGCTAGCCAAATTTCCACTACCTAGCCCTAGTTACCTCAGTTGAGATGGTTGCCAATGGCTTATCTACCCTATCCTGGCCTCAGTTGCCTGCTGGATGTGGCTACCTATTTTTAAGGAGCAGCCCTTTCAGTGCCCTTGACTTCTGATTCCTTGTCCTTACATCTTCAATCTCACTTGTTTGTTCTTGGTTTCTAGTGCCCTGTGTCCAGCTTCCTGATTTCATCCTGTTTTCTGTCCATCTGTTCCTGGTTCCAGACCATGCTTCAGCTGTCTCCCCTTGGGTGTCTACATCTGGCCAACCCCCTTCCTGGAGCATACCCACAAGCCTGGGGTAATCACTGCCACCACCCAGGCTCTATTCTCAGTTAGGGCTCTATGCAGCCTGGGGTACACAGACCCAGCAGACTTAGGGGGTGCTTTGGCTCCTCCTCACATCACCTGGAACAGTCTACTGCCCCTCTTTTGAGTCTTGCCAAGGCTTTGTGGGTCTCATTACATTTGAAATCCCAGACAAGATTGCTTGAGATTGCCAGGGCTACAGCAGGAGCCTCTGGTCCACAACCTGGCTTTGCAATTGTGGGCAACTAAGCTTCACTTCCGTAAGGCTCATTGTCTACTCAATCCAGTTAAGCACCATTAAGCTAGTTCCTTTTCTAGACCTAACCTGGTCTACTTCACTCCCAGCTGAAGCCTGGCTGTCCAGATGAGCCTTTACTCCATCTGTTTTGCTTCATGCCTATTGGTTGAAGGGAAGACCTCCCTCACTGTGGATGTTATTGCTGCCCTGGAGGACCACCTTTCCATGTGACGGCCCCCTCCAGTGGAAACTCTCTTGACATACTATCTCCATCACTGCCTATCACTTCAGTTGTGGACATCAATGACAGGAGTGAGAACAGTACCCTTCTGTCCCTCACTGTGCCCAGCAAGAACAGTGGTGGGATCTGCTGCACCTTATATAGGCTGCCCATTGCCAAGAGGACTAACAATCTCCAGTGGCAGCTATTGCATGGTGCCTTGGTCACTGGCACCTTTGTCTGCCTGTGATGCCTCTTGTGCTGTGGCTAATAGGGTGCACTATTACCCCTGCTGAGATTATGATGACTTGTTTCCCCACCTGCCATGGTATTTTAGTTTTTTATGAGCCCTCATTTTGGTTGAGAAACAGTTTTTGTTGCTGATGAATCTCTCCACATCTCAGCTGCTAAAGGTAGGTCTCACACCACTGGGGGTTGGCCTCACTTTGGTCTTTCATGAGTGAGATTTTCATTATCATCTCCCTCAAGGCCTGAACTCAGTTACCCACCACCTCCCTCACCAGTTATATCTTTGGGCCTGGATCACCCAGAAACCAGTCCTTTGGGTCTGACTCCCCCACAAAGATTATCATAGTTGTTCCCCTTTCTCCCCTGGCCATCAGAAATTCACCCTTGCCAGAGCTCCTGAACTCAGGCTGTCCCCTATCTATCTGCCTAGCCCTTTGGAAGGCCTCTTATATAACCCAGGAAGGATGTGTGGCTCCTACATCCTTAAAGGTATATTGACCTCTTTCTACATAATATGTGGAAGGGATCTCTTATCACACTGCCACTTAGACCTGGTGGCACTGACACACTAACCCTTCTGTGAGGAGCAGGTAGAAATATTCTTCCATGTCTTGTTCAACTGCTCCTGGCTGTGACTATACCTTGCCAGCCTGAATGCCCTTTAGCGTGCTGGACTTACGTTAGACAACGTCTTTTTTTTGTGCATTTGTGTACCAAAAAGCTTGCCTGGCAGATTTCCTGCTGGACTGTGCCAGAATGGTGATCCTGAAGAGTCACAGGAACTAACAGGGACTATTTCTGACAACACCCACTGCCTCTTTCAGTTCCTGGTCTGGGCAAATCTCCTGGACACATCACCCTCCAACAAAGCACAGATCGATTGCTTCATGTTGGACCATCAAGTGGTGATTTTGTATGATGAAAAATGGTTGGTTCAACCTAAAATTATGATCTCATGAAAGGTATGGGGGGGGGAAGAGGGAGGAAGTTTCAATCTTTGGTTATGATGTAAGTTTGATTGATAAATGATTCTTGTGGGGTTATGCACTTATGTTTTTAATGTTCTTTATAACAATAATCTAAAATAGGAGTGGGTAACATGTGGCCTGGGGGCCAGATCCAGCCTGCCGGTCCATTCTATCTGGCCTGTGGGATCCCTAAAAAAATATTTTAAAGATTAATATTTATCTGCCTCTGACTGCCTGTCAAAGATGACATGACCCAGCAGCAGTAGAACACAGGGGGAGGACCCAGCAGCCAGTGGCAGCACCCCGCCCCGCCAGCCAGTGGCAGCACCCAGCATCCACAGCAGCAAGGCTGGCTTGGCCCCACCCCACCCGCCACCCCCAACCAGAAGCCTCTGCCTAGCAGGCATGGGGGGAGAAATGGCAGCAAGTGGGAGTATGGGGCACCAGGGATCAGGGCCCCAGGGGCCAGCAGGAGCAAGCTGGGAACCGTGGGGCTGGGATGGCTCCTGCTGCATTCTGTGATTCTGGTGTTGCAGCCAGGAACAGTGCACTGCTGGGAGGTGGCTGGCCACATCGCTTAGTTCCTTGCTGCAATGCCAGGATCACAGAATGCAGCAGGAGCAAGCACAACGCTGTAGTTCCCAGCTTGCTCCTGCTGCCACCTCTACTGCAGCACGCCTGCAGCTCCTGCATTCACAGTGGGGGAAGCCCCACACTGGAGCCTGCTGCCTTCCCTGCACCCTGCTGCGCAGGTCCCTGCACACCACCTGGGGTGGAGGGAGCCCTGTTCCCTGCCTCCCTATGGAGTCCAGTGCGGGGCTTCCCCCATGGGCATGTAGGAGCTGCAGGCACAGTGCAAAACCCCCATGATAGAGGTGGCTAGGCAGGCTGCACTCCTCACCTTCACGTGCAGCACTTCCTAAAGCAATGCCCCACCAGATGCTTATGTCTGAACCAGGCATGAGCTCCCTGACCCCCCTGCCTGCTGCTTTGGAGTTGGCTTTACTTACTGTCCTTTCCTAAGATTGGAGGGTAGATGTACATGTCCAAAAACCTGCAGCATATGTATGAGTTTGAGAAAATTATTGATAATCATTTCTTTCTTATTTTAATGCATCTTCAATTTTCCTACTTTGTACTTTGCTTGTATCATTTATGCTTGTGCAAAATGAATGCAGACTGTGAGTAAAGCATTTCCATTCAGATTTGGCAGGACTTTATACACATTCTGTACTCACTTTTGGTTTTATTTTACCAGTGATAATGATTAACCATATAAGCAAACTCACAGAGAAGGGGGAAATTCACCCTATCTGGTTGACTTTTATAAAGTGATTGTTTATCCCAACAGAAGTCACTGGGTTCACTGTAGATGTTAAAGGGTAAAGTTATCATGCCACTGCTAAAGAGGAGATTGGACTAGATAATCTTATTATCCTCTCTGACCTTAAAAACAACGGGTGAAAATGATGTGCCAGATTTCCCATTAGTATAAATCAATGCTCTCATTGGATAGTCTTAAAAAAAACCCAACCCTCACTTTGTCAAATCTCTGGATTGTTTGACCTTTCACCAAATATCCTCTCAAATCGTACTATGAGAAACAATATTCTACTCTATGAATATATACATTATTTCATACAGTTAGTTTGACAAAAGAAAAAATATATATATACCTAATTCAGAAATAAAATATTCAGTGGGCTTTCATAGAAACCATGTCAGTCACTGCTGAAATTAGTTTGTGTCATGGGAAGGTGAAGCAGTTTACTTATGTATTTATTTATTTTTAATTTTTATTTCCTAAAGAAGTAAAATCATGTTCAGGAGCGCTCTTGGTCTTTTACTGTTCCCAGTTGAATCCTCTTTCCTATGACTGACCTAGTGGGGTACTGTGTTACAGTTGCAAAGATAAATAAGGAAAACACAGAAGGTGGTATTTCGTTTCCCTTTGGTCATCTAACTAGCTTTAACTAGCCCCTCCACTCCCCACCCCCTTGTTTTGTTTTGATTTTTTGCACATTACTGGCACTTACTGGTTGGGATTATATTCCTATACATGAAATCCTAAATCCTTGACAACTACATATGTGCATACCCAAGTCAACTCCCAAAAATGAAATGGGGAGGGAGGAGGGCTATCCTATGTTTTAGCTCCAATAGCTGACTGGTTAGGGCACTTGCTTGGGAAGGTGAAGATATCCACCATGCTACAGGTCAGGAAATACTCATTAGCCTTTTGAGCACTCCTTTTGAACCTTAGGTACTGCCCCTTCTATTTAACTGGCATTTGCAGGGGTGGGGGAAGGACTGAGGGAAGTATAGATTCACTGAGCTTCAGAAAGCTTCAGATTCACTGAGAGCAAGGCATTGAGGCTAGACCCTAGAACTCCATTTTCTATAGATCAGCATCTAATGCACTGAATCACACCCACTTCACACCCATACATCAAAATTCCATTTAGGAGTTGTTGGTGGTGGTGTTGTTTTAATTTTACCTTTTATGTTCTTACAGGTCGATGCCAGTTTAATAGATTTCAAAGAAGAACAAAGCCACTGTGAACTACTTTGTTCTCTTGGGGATTTCCAATGAGCCATACCCCCAGATTTTCTGCTTCTCGGTCTTTTGGGTAAGATCAAGTGTCTATCTGCTAACCCTACTAGGGAATGTGATGATCATACCAGCAATGAAGAATGATCCTCATCTTCAAAGCCCCATGTACTTTTTCCTATTCCATTTGTCCTTCTTTGATCTCTGCTATTCTGCAGTCACTGTCCCAAACATGCTGTGACACATACTAACAGAAAAGAACATTATTTTCTTCCCTGGCTGCATTACACAGATGAGCTACATTCTTCTGAGGGGCTGTACAGAAGCTTTCATGCTCTTGGCAATGGCTTATGATGAATACGCTGCCATATGTGCCCCGCTGCATTATGTGAGGATCATGGATAAGCGATTGTGTAGGTGGATGGTGCATGCTTAATTGGTGCATTGTTTTCACTAGTAAACGCTGTTCCTATGTTACATTTACACTTTTGTGGGACAAACAAAATCAATGCTTTACGCTGTGAGCTCCCATCCCTTTTAGAGCTCAGGCGTGCTTCAGGTGAAAGTGGAGGTGCAGGCAGGGGTTGGCCTGCCAAGGCAGCTGGGGCAGGCACCTTTAGGCTCTGCCTGCATGTGTGGACATGCCTGTGAACTCATATCAAGACACAGGCAGCTGTAAGCTTTACTTTTCTAACTCTCCTACCTCCCTGTTAAATTTTCTAACTCAATCATTTGGTGAAAATTCTAGTTCTGCTTTTGTCTTTTCATCAGCTCTCGAGCATTGCCAGGCTGTATAGGAAAACCTGTGAGATTTTTTGCTGATCAGCTGCAGATCTCTGACTTCATGTTGACGATAGGCCTCCACTGGCCTCTCAGTTATATCCAGTGGATTGAAACTAATGTTTCTGCCTCACTACCTCTAGTTTCCCAAGTTTAGTCAAAAGGGAGTTCTCTGTGGCTTAAATCCTTTAACTTCCTTTGAAGGCCCAAGCTCATGTGGGCTTAAAAGCTTAAGAAGACTAGCTTGCTGGGCTCTGCCTAACCACTTTTTGTCTCTTTGTTTTAGGCTAAGATAAAGAAATGTTACAAAAGTTGACCCATTAATGTTTTCTAGAATCTCAAGCAGAGGAATAGGATTCCATTTAGGCACCTAATTCCTATTTAGGCAGCATATTTAGCAGATTGGGCTGATTTTTATGACATTTGTCTTCAGTGAAGCCATATTACAACACATCTAGAAGAGCCATACCCCCAGATTTTCTGCTTCTCGGTCTTTTGGGTAAGATCAAGTGTCTATCTGCTAACCCTACTAGGGAATGTGATGATCATACCAGCAATGAAGAATGATCCTCATCTTCAAAGCCCCATGTACTTTTTCCTATTCCATTTGTCCTTCTTTGATCTCTGCTATTCCCCAGTCACTGTCTCAAACATGCTGTGACACATACTAACAGAAAAGAACATTATTTTCTTCCCTGGCTGCATTACACAGATGAGCTACATTCTTCTGAGGGACTGTATAGAAGCTTTCATGCTCTTGGCAATGGCTTATAACCAATGCGCTGCCATATGTGCCCCGCTGCATTATGTGAGGATCATGGATAAGCGATTGTGTAGGTGGATGGTGCATGCTTAATTGGTGCATTGTTTTCACTAGTAAACGCTGTTCCTATGTTACATTTACACTTTTGTGGGACAAACAAAATCAATGCTTTACGCTGTGAGCTCCCATCCCTTTTAGAGCTCAGGCGTGCTTCAGGTGAAAGTGGAGGTGCAAGCAGGGGGTGGCGTGCCGCTGGGGCAGGCACCTTTAGGCTCTGCCTGCATGTGTGGACATGCCTGTGAACTCATATCAAGACACAGGCAGCTGTAAGCTTTACTTTTCTAACTCTCCTACCTCCCTGTTAAATTTTCTAACTCAATCATTTGGTGAAAATTCTAGTTCTGCTTTTGTCTTTTCATCAGCTCTCGAGCATTGCCAGGCTGTATAGGAAAACCTGTGAGATTTTTTGCTGATCAGCTGCAGATCTCTGACTTCATGTTGACGATAGGCCTCCACTGGCCTCTCAGTTATATCCAGTGGATTGAAACTAATGTTTCTGCCTCACTACCTCTAGTTTCCCAAGTTTAGTCAAAAGGGAGTTCTCTGTGGCTTAAATCCTTTAACTTCCTTTGAAGGCCCAAGCTCATGTGGGCTTAAAAGCTTAAGAAGACTAGCTTGCTGGGCTCTGCCTAACCACTTTTTGTCTCTTTGTTTTAGGCTAAGATAAAGAAATGTTACAAAAGTTGACCCATTAATGTTTTCTAGAATCTCAAGCAGAGGAATAGGATTCCATTTAGGCACCTAATTCCTATTTAGGCAGCATATTTAGCAGATTGGGCTGATTTTTATGACATTTGTCTTCAGTGAAGCCATATTACAACACATCTAGAAGACTTAACTTACTGGAAGAAGAAAGGTTTGGAACAGAGCTCCTAAATCACCAAAGTGGTACTTAGGCATCCACCTTCCAGATTCTATTTCACCAATTGAACAAGAAGTGGTCTTAGGCTTCCTTCAAGCAAAATTCTCATTGAAGTCACTATAACTTTCACCTGGGCAAACTCTGAATGAAGATTAAGCAAGGGATTCAGAAATTAGGCTGAAGTTTTCAAAGGCGCCTAAAAAAATTATGCACCTATCTTTGTAAGTCAATGGGATCTAGGTGCCTTACTGCCTTATCCCCAGCCTTAGCCTACAGATCCCAGAGATTTGCCCAGATGAGGAATGAACAAGTCTCCAGTATGTGATGCTAAAATTTTAAGTGAGTGTGCCTGAGGAAAGTAATGGCAATGCCCGAAAGCCTGGGCTCACTGACTTTGATATAAGTTCACCTGGAGTAAAGACTAAATAAGACATAAAAGGTACTAAGTATTTAGACAATTGTATTCAATGGAAACTCTGCCTGAGTACAGAAATATAACTAGGAAGGATGGGAGGACTGGGGCAGCAGCCTCAGACACTGCATTTGTAGGAGTGGGGTGCAAAAATAGCCATGGCCTATTAGGAACTGATTTTGCCACCACAATCAGAACTGCAATAGCCAGTGCTGTTCCATGTGACATGTCTGCCCTGGCTGTGGAGCTATGGTGCTACACCTCTGTTTGAGTTGATAGGGTTAGGATGGCATAAATAGTAAGTGCTGAATAAAGGTGGAATTAATGCTAAGGAAGATCATAAGGATTCGTTCCATAAAAATCACAGGCCTTTTTGAACTTGCACAATGATCTGTAAAACAAAACAAAACAAAAATGAGAGGCAATCCAGTTTCAGGAATTGTTAACACAGACATTTCTTGCACAACTTTATTACCAGGAGGTTAATTAAAAGAATTCATTCTTTTAATGGGAGGAGGTACGGTACAGTGGTAAAATACTTCATTGTTTGTTCTGACTCTCTCCCCACTCAACTTCAGAACTTTTTTTTTTTCGTTTGAGATCATGAGTTTATTAAAGAGATTTCTGTACCTTTCCTTAGTAGGAATTGGTTGAGGGAATTGTGTCTTCAAAGTTGCATTGATTAGCATAGACTTTTAGCCTAGGGCTGCCCTGTGTGGCGCGGCCAATGCCAACAGCCTGGCAGGAGGAGGCACCTACCCATGCCGCTCCACCTCTGCCTCCGCCAACGACCCGGGGCCGGGCGGCCAAGCCAGGCTGCCTCTCGCCTGTGGGCGGGGAGCAACAAGTTGCTTGGGCCGGAAAGCAGTGGCGTCCCCACATGGTGCTGGGGACGGGAGGAGGCGGGCTGGGTCTGCATCGGCCAGCAGAAGCAGCGGCGGAGCCGTGTGCCGCTCAGGAGGAGAAGAGCCTGGCTAGAGTGGCAGGGGCTCAGTGGCATTTTCCCCCTGCCTAAGTGCAGCTGAGCCCTGGCTGCTCCAGGTGGGCCCATCCCATCCAGAGCAGCACACGGCTACTCCTCTTCCTACATGCACCGTGTTAGCAATGTCCAGCTGACGCGGTGTGTGTGGGAACCTTGTCCCTTCCCCAGCCCTTCAGCAGCCATTAGAAAGCTGCTGAGGGGCTGGGGGAGGGACAAGGGACGGGAACGGAAGTAAACCGGTCCTACTTTCATTTCCCGTCACAGCACCATGGGCCACAGAAAATGCCTTGGCGGGCCGTATGTTGGACAAGCCTGGTTTATAGGAACAGGGGAATTGCAGGAGTAGACCATAGCAGTAGCCTGCCAGACAGGATTTTCCTTTGCACAAGCCTTACTAGCTAGACCATCTTAAAGCAAAGTACACATTTTCTCTTGATTTTTTCACTTTATTTGGTTCAGAGTGGCTAAAGATTACCTTAAAAGTGAAAGGGTGTGAGACTGCAAAGCAGGGATTTTCAAAGGAGTTTGAAGTAGCTAGATGCCCAACTCACAATTTTTATATGAATATGAATCTTAAATTTATTTTTCTTCTTTCAGGTCCCTTCCAAAAATGCTCTATTTATTCTCTGTGGTGACACGGATGATTTTAACTGTCCCATGCTACAAACCCATGCATTTATTCTGGACTCATATTAAGTTCTTCCAGTCCTATATTCTATGAGTGTTAGTATGATAAGTGAACTGGGAGCACAAATCCCTTGAATGTCTATTGGACTTACACTCCTAAAACACTTGCTACTATGCAAATTCTACCCAAAGTAGTTTCACTGGCATTAAACAGAGAAGTTGCATTGATTAATCAGGCTCAAATATCCATTAGTTAAGGGAGCAGTTTCAAAGATACAACCCTCAGGCTGAATCTGGCCTGTGGAGCCTATCACTCAGCCTGCAGTGCTGTCTGTGGCACTCAGGAAGGTGCGTGGAACCCATCTGACATAGGCTGCATATGACACGGGCTGGAGCTGACATGGGCTGCATGCAGTGGATAGGGTCTGTTCAGGGTGTATAGTGCATGCAGCTCCCACGTTAGACCCATGAACAACTCATGCCCCCACTGGTTGGGGTGGGGGGGGAGGGGCAGTGCATGGCGGCAGTGGGAGTACATCAGCGGTAGAGGGAGCAGCAGGAGCATGGTGGCAGTGAGCAGGGAGCTCCCACAGACACCATCGGTGACTGCCCACAGAGGCGGCACCTTTTTGTAGGGGGTGCACTGTTACACACAGGGGTTGCACGTGCATCTCCTACATGTCGCCCCTGGTCAGACCGGTCCTACACACTGAATCTGGGGCTGTTCAGGATTGTGCCCACAGATCACCCCTGCATGCTGGATCCAGTGTACAGGGCCAGACTGGTGCAGGCACCATATGCAGCACTTGCTCAAGTTTGGCCCTGCCCACCATGTGTAGTGTGAACCCTGGACTGGCCCCATATCGCACTTACCATGCCTGTGGCCAGGGCAGGCATCTGATGTATGTGGTATGTGGGACTGAAGCTGGCAGGTAGGCTTCGAGCAGTATGTGGGGCTGGTTCCAGCATATGCTGCATGCAATGCCTGCAAAAGACTGGCCCTGCAAGAGACTGGCCCATGTAGGTCTGGTACATGGGGCCAGTCTGTGGGCCTGGCCTGCAGACTAGCCCTGCGCCTCTCATCTGTCCCATGGGGCTGGATTGGTTTGACACCCCTGAGCTGAAAGCTGAAATAAGATTGTACTGTGAAAAAAACATAGAGCATAAAGAGTGAGTTCTTTGGTCCATTAAAACCAAATGAGTTTCTAGTTTACAGTTCTCCATGTGGGTAATAGTCAAAGCTCTCTGTTTTCATTGGGTGAAGTAAGGTAGAATCTCTACTAATCTAACATCTGAAAATTTTAATTGTAACCTTCATATTTGCCAGTTAAATAAAATGTCTAAAAGCTGATTTTGGAATAAGGAATTCATAAACCTTAAAATATGATGGATTTCCCCTTATGTCAGTGACTAGTAAAGGTTTTTGTTTTTTTCTGTTTTTCCCCACCCCCGGCAGTGGGCTGAAACGACCCATCTCCATTCTGAGGTAGCCAGCAAGTGGCTTCGTTGTGATACGGGCAAAGTTCCCCCAGCACTGAAGGTACCCACTGCCAGCCACAGTGCAGCATAGCATGGGCAAAACCCACTGCCAAACACCATGAAAGTGCCCCAACTCCAGGTTGAATTCAATGGCTCTGTGGACAGAATCTGGCCTGCAGGTATAGGCCGCAAATCCCTGTCCAATATGATTAAAATAAGAATAGAAAATAAAAGGGTTACATGTTTTATTTTCTACCATAGCTGCACAACAATTAGGGGAGGCAAAAAATATGATCTAGACAACCAAAATGTAGTGGTATTCCATGTGGACATGTAAATCAGAGTTACTTTAATGCTACGCTTTTGTTGGTTGCAAGGTGAAAGAGTTGGGAAATGCAGAGTTGGCCTAGTTCTGCAGTCCTCTTCACAGGGACTCACTGGTATTCAATAGAACTGAACCTGCAATAGAAGTAAAATGTTAAACTTCTTGAACTGCTTAGTACATGGTCCTGAATTTGATCTTACTACCTCCAGTCTTAAACCAACGGCATCAGTTTGACTAGTTGTTCCCAAGGGATATTTTGGGTCTGTTAGTCAGCAAAGTGTGTATCATACACCGGGGACAGTGAAATAACTGAGCATCCAAGGATATTATTATTGAGACAGAGGAGAAGGAGAACTTGTTCAGTCCCCATGTGTTCTCACCTGTCCTATTGCAGAAATATATTGAAAATATTACCTAGACTAGTTTGCTAAAATCTAGCTCATTATATTTTCCATTTGTGTGATTGTGCCCTTGTTTGCCATGGGGGACTGTCACTTTGGAAGGGAGTTATGATGTTAAGCATCTGGGCTTGTGGGTTTTACCTATCATCAGATCTGGAATAAGGACACTTGATAGAAACCTTGAGAAGATGCACTAAGTGATATAAATGCAGCCATAGCCTCTGCTCCTAGCAGTCATTGGAAGAAGTCCTGACTTAATTTGATAGCGTCTCTGTGACTCTCAGAATCCAGGGTCCTATTGGAAAAGTTAATTTGGAAGCCAACCACAATGAAATCGGTATGAAGCTGGGAAACAAGGCCGGTTCAAATTCTTTTTTCCCCCAGAAAATACATTTGCATGTAAAAAAGATCTTTCTATGATTTTTGTTTTTTGGTTGATGAAAAATGTCTTTTTCTTCATTAAACCTCACATATTCATGTAGGTGATGTTGCAGCAATGCTATAGTGGTGATTGCCTAGGAATGTGAGAGAGGCAACTATTTTATTTCCAAAATATGATTTTGTTTCTTACTTGTCATCATTGTCATTGAATGAACTATAACTTGTATATTTTTTCCCCTTCTTTTCAATGTTACCCATAATCCTACAAAAGACATCTATATCTGGTGCTGTGGATCCTTTGGCCACAGTTCATCTAGCTTTAAGTCTTAAGCTCCTAATGTTCATAAATATTCTGGGTTCTTAAAAGTTTGAGCAAAAATATAATTATAACAATGATTCGTTTCAAAATTAATGCCATTCCCTTTATTCCCTGGTATTCCCTTCAGTAATTATTCATATTTTTATTCAATAATTGCTATTTTTCATTTAATCTTTTATTTAAAAAACAGTCCAGCCATTTTCATTTCACTGATTGACTCATTTACTCAGGAATAAGTTGTGATACAGTCACTCACTTAAAATAATACCTTACAATCTGAGTGTTGCCACTGGAATCACAAAGGGCTGCTTGTGAAATAAGGTTTTATTCAGTTTGAGCATTATAATTTAGCGTTCGATATTAGCTTGTTATTTCCACAGGCACTCTTCTCTGACTATGAATATATGTTTTCTCTATTTTAATACTTAGATTATAAGCCCTTTGAATCAGAGCCTGTCATCTTGTTTGATATTTGCACAGCATCTACTACGCTGGCTCTTTGTCCATGGTGCTTCTAAATTACAGATTAATATGATAGTGACAAGACTTCATATATTATGCACATGAAGAATTGTCACCGTTTTAAATTTTCCACTGAGAGAGAGAGAGAGTGGGGGGGAGGGAGAGAGGGCGGGGGGGAAGAGAGAATGAAATATTTGCTGCTTCGATTTTTAAACAGTAAAAACAAACAAACGAACAAAGAACCACTCCTGCTAGCCTGGAGCTGTTCCCTCTGCCCCCCCGCTCAACATGCTGCAGAGGGGCCAGCTGGGGTATGAGGGCACTACAGTGTGGGACAAGCTGACAGGCAGTCCCCATACTCTAGCACCCTCATGCCCTAGTCAGCCCTGTCACCATCCACATGTGTGTTTCACCAAATGTAACTACTCCACTGTAGGATAGTATGTGCACTACTATCCTACAGCTGAGTTAATTAGTTTAATATGGCCTAATAGTGCCACACGTGTAGATGGTGATGGTTTACTGCAGAGCTAATTAGTCAGCTCCACAGTAAAGCATCTCCTATAGATGCACCCACTCGGTGCTGATACAAAGCAGAGACATTGTTTCATTTCTGGTATTTGGCACACGCACAGAAAAAGTGAGCAGGAGGCACATGCTTTAGAGCAGCACTCCTGAGCATCGACTTGAGGTGCTGTAAACCTAACTACATCATTTATGTGCTTTTAAATTTTTTTGTCCTTAGTCACTAAGAAGCTTAAAGATTTTATTTAAATATCTATTTAATGTTAAGTAATTAGACAGAGCCATGAGTTTTCAAAGTCCAGGAAGGGTATTTGATATCATATGTATAATTTCCTTGTATTAAATAGTCCCTGCCTCCACAACCAGTGTGATTTATAACAGTTAAATTATTTGTGGAGTAGATTGCTATTTGCTTTGAATGGTGGCTGGGACTGGAGCCTCATACTGGCCACATTTCCAATTTATGCTGAGTTTTAAAAAAACTACAGAGCTTTGTCTGAGGACCTGTAAATGAGACACCTTCACCTTTAAAGGTTTGAAAATCTGAGACATCAGTGCTATAATTTATCATTTATCATTGACAAGACTTAGTGTCAGATACAAATTCATCTCAGTGCCATGGTGGCTGGGACTGGAGCCTCATACTGGCCACATTTCCAATTTATGCTGAGTTTTAAAAAAACTACAGAGCTTTGTCTGAGGACCTGTAAATGAGACACCTTCACCTTTAAAGGTTTGAAAATCTGAGACATCAGTGCTATAATTTATCATTTATCATTGACAAGACTTAGTGTCAGATACAAATTCATCTCAGTGCCCTAGCAAGAGAAATTCTGGGGAAGGAGGAGGAATCATCTGAGTTTGTGCTCAACACCCCCCAAGTTTCCCCTATAGCCAAGTCTCCTTCCCCAGATGGCACTTCAGAGGAGGTTAATGTACAGGTAGAGGCAAGCAGCTCAGCCAAGTTGGCTCCTCCTCTTGCTGTGCCTCTGCCTGCTGTGGAGGAGGAAAATGCAGCAGCATCCACAAATGCACCTGCACCCCAGAAGCAAGTGGGTAGTGTGGTCTGGGATCATTTTGAGCTGGCAGATGATCCCACATATGCTATCTGCCTGCATTGCCAAGCCAAGACCAGCCAGGGCAAGGGAACAAGACATGAGCACCATGGGGATGCTGATGCATCTCCGCAGGCACCACCTGCTTGCCCTTCCTCCTCCTCAGCCTGGCACCAGCAGGAGCATGCCCAAAGGGAAGTTTACCTCTCACTCCAAAGCCCCCATCCTCCCAAAGGAGAGGCAGGCCACCCTGGAACAGCGTAGGGGAAGGTAGACAGAAAGCAGGGCACGTTGAAAGGGTGAGTGAGATCACCCAGAGCACTGGGGAGATGTTTGCTGTTGACGGCCAGCCCTTCTCCTTAGTTGAGCGGCCAGGGTTCAGGCAGTTCATGGCGCCTGTGGCCCCATCGTACCAAGTGCCTACATGCACCACTTTCATCAGGACGGTGGTGCCCTCCCTGTATGAGGCACGCAGGGAGTATTTGAGGGAGGAGCTGCACAAGGCAGATCCACAGATGGCCTTACACTTTATTTCATCTTAGACATCTGGAGCAGTTGTGGGGGTGATCATGCCTTTCTCTCCCTCACAGGGCACTGGCGTGACCAGTCAGGTTGTCGGTGGGCTCTCCTTCAAGCTGGGTTGAGCAGAAAAGACAAAGGCTGGCCTGGCATGCAATGCAGGAAAGAAAGCCAGTCAGTGAAAATGTAAATGGAGGTATGAGGGGGTGAGGAACAGGCTTGCGGGGGGGGGGGGGGGGGGGAGCGGGGTGTAGCAGCACCGATAAAAGGGCAAAGGTACCTGGGGAGTCAGATGTCTGTCAGGTTGTGGTGCGTCAGAATTTCACTGCTTATATTGTGTCCATGAATTTCTGTACCTAGGAGGCTGATGAAGTGAAGTTCATAGCCCTGGCTCTGATAAGTGGTTTGTAAATTGTTCCCTCTCAGGATCAGGCCTGAGAGACTGGAGTCAGAGTGTTTTTTTGGTGAGGAATGCACCCCCACAGGTTGTTGGGTATTGTTGTCTTTGATAGATTATGGTGTACAGTTTGTGGGGGTACTGGAGAGAGTTGGCAGGTTTTGTGTTTTGAGCTGTAGGAAGCTGACTTCAGTTCTGGTGATGAGGTTAGGTGCTTGTTTGAATTTACAAACTACTTTTGGTACCCTGGTTGAGAATCATAGGTTAAGCCTGAGCTGTTCATAACATGATTTATTTCCTTTGTTTCCAAGGGTGGCATTCTAGTCTTGTAGTTATCACAGACATTATGTTTCTGGTGCAGTTAAGGTGCTGATCATACCAGAAACAGCAACTGGGCATGTGATCACAGAATGTATGGTGCCACAAAATCACAAACCAGCCACAAAAAAGTTACTTGAAAGTGTGTAATATCTTGGTTTGTATGGTTATAACTTGAACATGTGTCATGCCACACAGGAACTGCCCTAGTCTTGAGGCCCAGAGCTGGCCTGATCAGCTGATCATTGGCTGTCTGGAATTACTTTGGTGAATGAGCCCCAGGGTGGTCCCTGCCAGCTGACAGCAGGCCAGGGCAGCTCCAGGGATTAAAATATAGTGCCATCCTGATCAGCTAATTATCTGCTGACAGGAACCATCCTGGGCATCAAATCCTGGGGCAGTCCCTGCGAGTTGATGCGAGATCAGGATGACCCAGGGCTCAGACCCTGGGACCATCCCAATCAGCTGAAGGCTGAGCCCCTGGGAAGTCTCTGCTAGCTGGTAGCAGATCAAGGACAACTTGGGGCTCGAACTCCGTGTGACAGCTGAAATTATGTCTGTGTAATAAAAGTGCTTGCTGAAGGCTCTATGAAGATTAGACTAAGTGTTTTTTCTGTATTTGTTTAGATATTAAGCTATATGTTGTGGCTAAAAGCCTAATTAAAGTTTAAGATGTAGTGAGGCCTTGTATAAAGTAAAGCCTAGTAAATTTAGCAAAGCCTTGAAGTAGTAAAGCCCTGTGGCGTAGTTAAAATTACCTTATCAAAGGAATGCAAGGCTTGTACTGCTAATTGGTCAGTCTAAGGACAGTTGAAGTAAAAAGAATCTGAGTGGTCATTCGTTATCAGTATCATTCAGAAGCTTTAAATTGGCTAGAATATCTAGAAACCATTCAGAAGGAAGATACAGCTCTGTGAAAAGGATTAGTTAGCTGTTGCCTGGATCAGTGAGACCGTAGACCTCGAGGAGCCCAAGAACTGCATTCCAGGGTCCTTTATGGCACCCTTCGGACAGTGCTGTTCAGGGACGCCTGACTCTACTAAACTTTGTGGAAAGAGAAGCTTGCTGTGTATCAGGCATCAGAGGGGACTGCCGATAAGTTGCAGATGTGAATTGCTTTTGTCTGTCATTGTTTGTCTTGTTACTACGCGTAGTTGTGTTTTACTTAAGTCAATAAATCTTTCTTACCTTTCTACCCCTGACCATGCTCTCAATCCTGAACCCTCCACAGGCGGCTGAGACACCCTGGAGCCTAGCTGTCTGGATCATTTGATTGTCAACTGGCAGGGACCTCTATGCAGCTTAAGCCAACAGATGATCAAGTTGGCCTTAGGTTTAATGCATTTTCCCTCCTTAATCATCAGCAGCTTCCCTGCCTAATCTCAAGGTGGCAGAGATGGCCTTGGGACTCAAATTATTGGGCCATCCATGCCAGGTGATGGGAGATCAGGATGGCCCCAAGGTTTGAGCCCTGGGCCATCCTGATCATCTGATTATTGGTTGACAGGGACAGCACCAGAAACAGCCAACTACTCAACTGAGTAGAGGTTTTCAAGAACATCGGTTTGATGTAGGGCACCTAAATTCTACTTAAGACCTTTCATTAAACAACTATACACAGATACACAAAAGCTCCTAAGTACCTAAGGTGGAGCACAGACACCATTTGGATGCTACTCAAAGAATGTGATCCACAAAACCTTTGGCCTGATCAATTATGCACCTTAGAATAAAAAAAGATACCTAACTTTTCAGCAGTGACTTTCCCTACACACCTTGAATGCTGCAATTGTACATCCTCAAAATAAATGTCATCTTGGCAGCTATCTCAGATTTAAGATGCTTTAAAATCCAGAAAATACATGAATATCAATGTGTTTTGAGAGACCTAATCCAGTAGGCATGTTCAGAACATGATTGATAGACACCAGTAGCATCAAGTTCACCAGAAGGCCACTTGTGGCCCTAACAGGGAGGAAGCTATCCCATTTCTGTTTAGCTATTTCATTCAATAAATTTTGAAGGCAGAGTGCAGAAAAGCCATTGGGGGCAAGAGAAAACCCAGGGTATTTGTCTTCCTGAACATCATACATCTCACTGAGCCACAGTCACTTTAAGCTTTCTCTCTTTCTCCTGACCCAGCATCCTTTACCTTCCTGGCTGTCTGGTGGGCCAACTTCAAGAAGAAGTCTATGCAATAGGATAGTTTGCTGGAAAGTGGGATCTGCAGGTTCAAATTCTGAGTGAGAGGAGCCTGAAATCATAGTTTCCTGCTCCCTGGGCAACTGCCATATAAGGCTAGATGATGGGAGAGTCCTCCTTATCCATTTTTCTTCCAGCACCTATGCACATACTTAGGAAATCCTATTACAATAATTTTTATTTAATTTGTTTCTGTGTATGCATAGACACACAAGACACATGGAAACAGTGAATGTGACATCTGTGACAGTGTTCATCTTGGTTGGATTTCCTAATATCCGTAACGTGGAGATAATCCTTGTTAGACCCCGACTCCATGTGGCGCCCAATGACTAGGGAGATAACAATCCAATTGCTTAGGGATCCAGTTGCTTGCGGAGCAAACAGGGAGCAAACACAAGCACACATTGCTCACAACAGCTTTATTCAGAATGGAGACAGCTTCGGGCCACATCCAACAAACCGGGGACCTGGCCTGAGCATTAGTTTTTTTTCCATATTTATATACATTGGTTTATACTCATTAACATTTACTCCACCTTTGGTCCCTTCTTTGTTCCACCCATATTCCCTCCTATCTCAAACTCCTCCTCTGTTTACTTAATTAGCATGGAATTGCCTATGCATTTCATTCATTTACATGCCTTTTTGCTAAGTGCACATGCTCAAGGCTATGAACCCAGCTTCTTCCGGTCAATTGTGGTTTCTTGATGATATCAGCACCATCTCCAAGGTCCTGCTTCTGCTTTATCTCCTAACGATAGCTGCTGGTCTGCATCTTGTTCTTCTCTTACACAATGAGCTATATATCTTTACAACACTACTCCATTGTTAGGAAAATGCTTGCTTAAGTGTCTTGCAATGTTACTTCTAATATATCATTCTGCCTTGTGGTTAGCAGCTTTGCGGAAACACAGAGTAAAGCTTTATTCAGCTGTAAATCCACTGCTCCCCAAGATCCAAATATTGTCACCCTAACAATCCTCTTCATCATATTCTTATTCATCTACCTAGTGACTGTACTGGGAAATATCCTCATCATTGTACTGATACGTATTGATCACCATCGCCATTCCCCAGTGTATTATTTCCTCAGTAATCTGTCCTTCATAGAGATCCTAACGATGTCTTCTCCAGTTCCTAAAATGTTGGCCAACTTCCTGTCTGAGAAAAAATTCAGCATGGCATAAGGCAAACAGTGGTGTCCCTTGGGGCTCAGTACTCAGGACAGTACTCTTCAACATCTTCATTAATGATCTGCATTTGGGTGTCAGATGCAGACTGACAAAGTTTGCAGATGGTACTAAACTATGGTGGAAGGCAGTCACACTAGAGGACAAGGTGGGGATACAGGTCAACCTGGACAGACTCACAAGGTGGGTGGACCAAAACCTGATGGCATTCAACACAGAGAAGTGCGGGGTGCTCCACCTTGGGAGGAAAAACCAGCATCATACTTACAGGCTTGATAGTGATACACTTGGTAGCACCACAACCAAAAGAGACTTGGGAGTCTTCATTGACCATGGCATGGACATGAGCCACCAATGCAATGCTGTAGCCAGCAAAGTACCTGTTGATCACCATGCAGGCCAAGATGTCATTATTTATATTGTGGTTGGAAACAAATATATATTTATAAATTTGAAATGAGCTTTTAAATTATCTGATGTGATCTTAAACACTTAGAGGCAGATTATATTTCCATGTATAATGAGTTAGGTGACCATACTGCATGCCACCATCTATACATTTACTGCTGTACGAGATCCAGAGCTGCTATTTTTTATTTAAGATGATTTACTTTCCATTGGGAGAAAGAAAATTCTGTTTAGCATTCCAGGCTTAGTGCAAAAAGACAACTTTAGTGTCTAAACAAACAAACAAACAAAACCAAAAATGAAAACTTAGGTCAATTATAAAGGCCAGTGTCTAGATTCATAGTGACTGCTTATGACAGTTAAGGAGATCTTAGGTGGAGTTTAGACACCTACATTTTCCTGAGACAGAAAGGCTAACATACATTTGATGCCTCCACTTTTGATTGTGCAGTGCCCTAGGTGTGTATCCAGTAGGGCATCAGGACACACACAGAAGAAATTCTGTTGGAATTTAAACTCCCATTTAAGCTCCATTGCCATTCAAATAGAGTCAAGGATGGATTTAAGCACAGCCTAAGTTCCTGAACAGGCCCAATCCTTTTGGGCACCAAGCACTGCTATTTCTTATAGATGGAATGAAATTCATTTTAAAAAAATGGAAACACAGGGGTGCCTGGGAACCCATAAAGGTAATGGTGCCAGCAAGGAACCAGAGAAGAGGAGCCTGACTTTGTAGCCTGTGAATGTTGCCATCACCTGGGAAGTGGGGAAGACCTGGATTTGAGTCTCTCATATCAGGTTGTCCCTGTTCTCTTAACTAACGATAGTCTAATGTGAAATATATAATCATTTCTATAGGTGGATCTAGGATTTTGAAAAGTGAGGTGCAGATGGTGTCACACATCACCGCATATAGCACAATGCATATTTTTCTCTGGTTAAATGGAAACCAAATGCTTTATTAATATGCTAAGGGGCTAACACTAAATTATTTAGTTTAAGATCAAAACAAGAACAAATCTAAATACTGGAATGTCGCCGATTTTCTAGATTATATATACTATTAAAAAAGCAACAAACTGACAAAAATAGTCAAAATAGTCAATAGATATTGTGTCATTACTCCTGTAGTTATTATAGTTAAATGTATATTCTCTGATTCAGATTCATAAAATAAAATCTACCCTTCTTAAGCATCTTGGCACAGCCTCAAATACTTCAATCTCAGTCATTTCTTTGTTTGAGTTAAGATTTTAATAAGAGCTAAAAACAGTCTGCAGATCTGTGAAATAGAAGAGATGTAACCAGGAAAGGCTAACAGACAACCAAATTGCTGAAGAAAGGATATTTTGAGTAATGGAACATCAAGACAATTAAAAAGAAGAGAGGATCATTAACACTTGTGGAGTGGAAAGATTTTAGCAGGAATCAAGGAGATACTAATGAGCCATAAAGCCTGAATAGAAATGATGCTGCCCCTCCCAGGCAATTGGTTTTAAGGTTTGGGTTTAGCAGGAACCAACTAAACTGTGGGAGGTGTGGGAGTGCTTCTATCCATCCAGTTCTATACTGTGGTGGTTATGGTCATCTGCTTATGGAGGGTATAGGACCCTATGGTGACACACTGTTCCTTTTCTGTTCCTCTTTAGTCTTGTACAGACATACAGTTTCTCCTGGGAGAGTTGCTGCTCTTCTAGGAGATGCATCAAGTATACAGATGTCCATGCTTTTTCTCCTGAAGTAAAAATGGCTGTTCCAAGAGACAAATAGCCTGGGGAAAACAAGGGCTTGCTTACTCCCAAGAGAGTGTCCCATGGCAGAGCAAATGTCTGTACATGCTATATGCCTGCACATATGTAGCCAGCATATGCAGTTGTCTGTATATGCAGACTAGGCATATACAGTAGGATGCATACATCATCGTACCTCTGATAGACACACAGTGGTCTCTACATGTACAAAAAATGTAGCTGACCAAAACCCATGACTACCAGAACTTAGTGCCTCAAATTCAAACTCCTTCTTTTCCCTAGCCCTCATTTGTTTCTGAGTCTATGAATTAACAATAAAGCACTCAAAGCACTATATGTGAGTCATTACAAAAGCTCCTTCCAGCACTTCTTTGAAGCTGGTCCCTGGACAATCATGAAACAGATGTCCAGTGGGGAAACGTGGAGCCTGGAGGAAGAGCAGTAAGCCAGATGATGTAGGGAGCACCAAAATGGCTGTTGGTCTGAAGGGAAGGGCACACCGGGCCCTCTATCCCAGTGGGGCAAAAACTTCTCTCCGGCAGACTGCCCTTTATCCATATTTTCTAGTGACTGTTAATGACTTGCCTTCAAAGGAATGCCAGCAAAGGTACACTAGGCAGTGGCTGGCCTGTGGTGTGACCATTTAAGTGTAGTGGTGAGAAACAAAAGATATCCAGGTTCAAACCCTCTTGGGAGTGGGGATAGTTTCTGGCTTTCCAGGTGAGTGCATTGGTCACTTAGACACAGGAACTTAAAAGGGACATCAACTGTTGTCCTCCAGAGCTAAGTCTGGAATAGTTTCATTAGGTTATTTGGACCTTAATCTGTTTTCATTACTTCCTGTGTTAAAACCAAGCATGTCAATTTTAAATAGCTTTAAAATTGCTCAAAAGCACTGTTCTGTTTTGTTTCATCAAAACTCTTTCACTGTTTTGACTCTGTTTTGATGTTTCGCCCATAGGCTATAATGGGGAAGCATGAAACTGCCTATAACTTTGTCAGTTTGTGGCAGATTTGGATGAAAAGAGAAGAAATGGTATCCCCTTCTGAGGCCATGAGGCCTGTCATGTTTCAAGGGGATCGGTTCATGGGTTTCTGGGAAAATGCATTTCAAGCTGCTGACAAGCAAAACTCGTGTGGTGTGTGTGTGTGTGTGTGTGTGTGTGTGTGTGTGTGTGTGTGTGTGTGTGTGTGTGTGTGCGCGCGCGCGCGCGCGTTAAGGCAGAGGGGGGTGAAAACAGCAGGCATGGCAGTCCCTGCTGAGCCCATCAAGCCTTCTAGGTTTCAAGGAGACAGGTGCAGGAGTTTCTGGGAAACTGCACCTCAGGCTGCTGACAAGCAAAACTTGTGATGTGTGACTGCCTATTTGTGTTAAGGTGCATCCTAACTGGTGCTGGGGCCTCTACACGACACGGTAATGTTCCCCAATGAAGTCACCTCCTCCCCTACAGTCTCATCTCAGTCCACCACTTTAAATAACAACAGGTAATTGTGCAGGCCGGGAGCGACCCGAGCCCTTTTCCGTGCTGCACGCGGGCTGTGGCCAGCAGCCCGGGCACGCCGGGTCGGAGAGGGGAGGCCGTCGAGCTGGAATTAGGCACAAATGCGTATCGGTAGTTTTAAAGATCGTTTACTTACACCGAGATGGCAGTGGTGTAGGCTGGAAAACTTGCTTGAGTTGCGGTTACAGACAGACAACACAGACGGTCTCGTGGAGGTTGCTAGGCTCCACGGTGCAGAGCTCCGGATGCTCTGGGTGAACGAGCCACCAAAATAGGAATCGTAGATACGTCTTATAAAAGTTGCATTCGAAGACGGGAAGAGGTGGGCGGTGGATCAGGCCGCCAAGCTCCTCTGGATCTCACACAGGGTTTCTATTACCCTGCCGTGTACCCAGAGTCCCCACGAGATGGATGTGGAGTCCTCTTCAGCTTGGGCGGAAACCGCTCAAGCCTCTTATACGGCTAACAGGCCAATCGTTAGCCACCACGTGTGAATAATTTAACACTAGCCAATCACGGGGAACGAATTTACATACCGGTGGCAGGAACTCTTTTGCACCATGCATTCCTCTTGCAACATGAGCAATGCACTCTGCAAAGAAAGCTTCAAATTGGCAGGAAATTCTCCCTTGCACCGGGGTTCTCTTTTGCAGCAGAAAACTCCACCGTGCAAAGAAGCTATAATTTAGCGGGAACAATTTAGCAGTGCCGAAGCACACAAAACAAAAATCACACCCTTTGGGTTGTGACAGTAATAACTTAGTAAGCAGCACAGTAGCACCAGCAGCATCTCAGGCAGCCAAAGTGTCACAGAGCCTTTCTTTCCTCCTCTGCAGGAGCTTCTTCTCCAGCAGCTACCAGAAAACTCTCCCAGAACACAGTCCCTGTCCAGCTACACAGTCAATATGAGAGCAGTCCTTCCCCCTTCTTCCCCACTCCTTCTCCTTACTTTCTGTTTCCCTGCAAGCAAGCCCAGCTTCGAAACTCAAAATGTTTTGAAACTTTCAAAATGTTTTGACTGTCCTCAGTTCATTTCTAGGCTGTTTTGAAGCCTTTCATTCCATTTCAATTTCACTGTTTCAAGCTCAAAATAAATACAACCAGTGTCAAAACGAAACACCCGGCAAAATTTTGCACAGCTCTACAAATTACAGTACTGTGGCCCCAATCTGATCGACCACTTATTTTGTCATAGTGCCCCTGTTCTCCACCTTGCCTGTGCTGACATCTGAATTAGTTAGCTAATTGACTTTCTCTCTTCTCTGATTCCCCTGCTCAGCACTCTGTCATTGACACTAGCCTTTAATGTCTACATAATCTCTACTATACTCAGGAATCCTTCTGCAAAACAAAGACAAAAGGCCTTTGCCACTTGCATCTCCCATTTCACTGTTGTCTCAATGGCCTATGGTATCTCCATATTTCTCTGTCAGCCTATCACAGGCTGACACCATAAACTTCAAAAAAATCCTAGCTATTCTCTCCAGCAATGTGACCCCCTTCTTAAACCCTTTTATCTTCAGCCTGAGGAATGAGCTAACGAAGGTAGTCTTGAGAGAGACCCTGAAGAAATGCCTCTTGATCCCCAAAAATGGGAGACTGTTGTGACTCTTAGTGAAAATAAATTTCTAAACCATCTTATAAAACCAGGAATTACTTTTGGTTATACAATGTTGTGACAAGGGGTCCTACATACAAATTCTACCTCTAGCTTAAGGGCTATTGCTCTGCCCTAAAATTCTTTGACCTATGTTAAATAGAAAGACTAAATAGCCACAGCATTTTTGCTGTCAGTTTTGTTTTTTGAACATATAAATCAAAAGCTAGATGCCTAACTACTACTATAGAACAGCAGAAGCCTATTGATGCTGACTGAACCTACAAGGGAAGGTGCAGCACATGTCAGTGAATGGGGGTTTTCTTTCTGTTTTTTCCCTTGTACATAAAACTATACCACCTCTCTGAATAATATGAAGTAAGCCAACAGAAGCACTCTTTTGTCAGCATGGTTGTGTCTATGCCATGGGTATTCTCTCACTGGTACAAACACAAAGAAAACACATTTTCAGATTTGATTCAGGACAAAAAAATATATACTTGAAATTTCATATAAAACAAAGTGTTAAAAAAACCATCATTTTCCTTAGAAATTCTAAAAAATATTGAGAAACAAATGTAGTCTGTTACTTCATTGTATTCACCAAAGACACCAGTTAATTAATCCTTATTGAAGCATCTTGTGTTGCACTCCATTAGCCAATTTACCCACGAGTCACACATCTATGTTATTTATTTGGCCAAACTGCAGTTTTAAATATCTCCTCCCTCCACCCCCCAACACCCAAAAGTGGAGAACTTATGATAGAAGTCCCAGCTGTGGTTATGTATAGCTGTGTGAATCAATGGCATGTCTCTACAGTCAGCTATTTCTATATGTGAGCGATAACGGCTCTATATGGCAAGGGAGATTCTGCTGCTGTCTCTCTAGAGCCCTGTGCAAGTAGAAAAAAATGTAGTCATGCTTAGAACATAACTACAGGCACTTTGCCTTTGGTGCAGGAGGAGCTCCTTTGCTGGAAGATAGTACTGTCCCTGACATTTAATTAGTTTACTGCGGCTTAATCACATTGCACATGTAAACAGTGATGCTTTACTTTGTAGCTAATTAGTCTATTCCACAGCTAAGTGCACATGTAGATGTGGCCACAGAGATGCACAAAATCAAAACCTGTATAACATCCTCTACTGTTTGATGCATAAGGCAACTGTATTTCACCACTCAGAGAATTAGAATCTCAAACTGTATGTAATGACCAAGACGTGCATGTATGTTGATATGTTCATGACATTTAGGCATGTAAAGTTAATAAGACACAACCCTAATTCTGTAGGGGTATTGCTTAGCCAATTAGTAAAACAACACCTATTCTTCTATTAACTCTTAATATAAAATGTAGCCAAGAAGAGTTTTAAAAAAGAGCAATTGTTACTTATTACATTTCATGCATTATAGTGATTCAGATTACACATGCATTGATGAGATCTCTAATTGTATCAGTCAGTCCATTTAAAAAACTAGATGAAAATATTTTTTAAAAATGGAAATTTAAAACATTCAACTATATTTTGAACCAGTATTTTTTAGTTATCAAGATTTTCAGTGTCTTTAACATACTTTCATTTTTTATGAAAAAAAATAATTTTACTTATCAGAAAAGGTGTTTTCAGTACTGTTCTTTCCTCTTTTGATGTCAGAATCAGAAATATTTGGAAAAAAAAAAACACATTATTTTTAATTCTACAATCTTTTCAGCTGACCAATTAAAATGAAAAAACAAACAAACAAACCCTGCAGAACAATGTATAGTTCAATTTTTTTAGTCTTGATTCTTTTATTTTAAAAAAAGAAAATGTTTAATTTTTAAAGCTACTTAATGATTAAATTATTATCGAAATTATTACAGTAAGATTTTTGTAGGTTTTTAATTGTTCATCACAAATTCTACTTAGAAAAGAGTCCCTCCTTCTGCCCCCTTTCTAAATAATATTTCTTCCATCTCAACAGACCACACTAAATTTGTGTGCAAATACAAACAAATATGGATTTACTCTGGTCCATATTAATTGCATTGTGCTCACATGTCCACTACACTTGGAATTCTCCTAATATAAAAACAAACTGCCAGGTCACACTTGGTTCCTAAGCATCTGCTCATCATAACTTTCCATGAGTAATTTTGTTTTCTTTATTGTACAAAATCAACAATATTTTTAATAAACGTTATAATTGAACAATATCATGTTTAATTGCATATGTTCAGCCTGTGTCAAAACTTTTATTTTTGAAAACCGAAAGTTGCATTATTCAAACAAAATCACAGCATACACATTTTAAGAGTGATTTTTTTGTCCACTATCCAGAATAAATAAAAAACGTTATCTAATGTTAAACTTTTTTTCCCCCATTGCTTCCTTATTTTTCTACTCCTCCCCCCCCCCTTTTTTTTTTTAAATCAGGGATTTATTTTTTTCTCTGAAAAAGAAAAAGATTAATTTTCATTAGTCTTCTACTGAGAAAGTATATTAATTTTTTTTAAAAAATCAATAACTGTACTTTTCAGATCTTTATGAAGATGTGCTTGTGGAATGCATCTTTCAAGGCATCTTTAACTTTTTGGTTTCTCAAACTGTAAATGAAAGGGTTTAGCATGGGAGTCACCATCGTGTTGAGAACTGTCCCCGCTTTGTTGAAGTCCAGTATGTTCTCCTTGCTGGGTTGGACATATATGAAGATAGAGCTCCCATAGTAGAGTGTAACTACAGTAATGTGGGAGACACAAGTGGAGAAGGCTTTCTGCCTACCTTGGGTTGATGGTATCTTTAGGACAGAGCTGATGATATAAATATAAGAAACCACTGTCAACAATAAGGACCCCAAAAGAAGTATAGCAGAGGTGATAAAATCTACCAGTTCAGCCAGATGTGTGTCAGCACAGGAGAGTCTGAGTAAGGGGGCACTGTCACAGAAAAAGTGGTTGATGACATTGGGACCACAGAAAGGCAGACCAGCAGTGAGAATGCTGGGAACCAAAATAATCAAGAATCCTCCAGCCCAGGATCCCACCAGGAGCTGGAAGCAGCCTTGCGCACTCATGATGACTGCATATCTCAGAGGATGGCAGATGGCCAGGTAGCGGTCAAAGGACATGGCTGCCAGGATGAAGAATTCAATGGACCCTAAGAGGAAGTAGAAGAAGGATTGTGTGAGGCATCCCACAAAAGAGATGGTCTTTGATCCTGAGATGGTATTCACCAGCATTTTGGGCACGACAGCTGAAGTGATCATGAGTTCCAGGAAGGACAGATTGCCCAAGAAGATGTACATTGGAGACTGGAGTTGATGGTCAGTCAGGATGAGGATGATTATTGTGAGGTTACCCACCACACTCACAGTATACATGAGCAAAAAGACACTAACAATCAGGATTTCAACTGAGCGCATATTTTCAAATCCAAGAAGGATGAATTCAGTCACAGTGGTTTGGTTACTTGTCTCCCTTCCAATAAGTGCTTTTATATCACCTGCTAACCTGTATCCATGGGGACAAAAAATATATAGTTTAAATCTGCAAGTATGTCAAGTTCCTTCCACTTTTCAAACATTTTAAATAGAATGTTGAAAAGCAGGGGAGGTGGCAGAGACCCCCCCCCCCCCGAGGAATGAATTGAGGGCTAAAGAAAATGTCTGACAGTGAAAAACTGAAAGGTCTCAACCTTTCAGTTTATCATAAAGAAGGTGGATAACCTCATGGGGAGAAAAGATTTTTTATTAAAGGTTCTTCACTCTCATAGAGAAAGGCAGATAAACTAAACTTAGTCCAACTAGAAAAGCTACACATTTTTAACAGGGCAAGTGATTAACTACCAAAAAATCCCCAAAGAAGGTATTCCAGTGGCAAATTGTCTTGGGAGTTCCTAAAAACTCAATCATAAACCTGCGTGTCTGCTATAATAGAGATTTCTCAGGTCTAAATGAGAAACATTTATTCAATCAGTGCCTTTCAAGAAGCTTAATTTATCTTAAGAACAAGCAAATGAAGTGATGATTGGTTAACCATCTCTGTGTGTACCTAGCTGAAAAGGATGCTAGATACATGTTTAGGAATAAGGTAAGTGTTTTCATAGTGAGGGTAATAAGCCATTGGAACTACTTGCCTGGCAGTTGCAATGAATTCTCTACCAGAAGTCTTTAAATCAAGACTGGGCAGCATTTTAAGAGATATGAATTTATGAAAGGTATACATATTTTGCATCCAAATGGATGCTGTTATAGCTCGTCCAAGCAGACTATGTGCCTGCTGCATGTTGAGCCAACATAAAATGACCTTGACACATTACCAGAATACAAGTAATTAATAAAAATTGTAAAATGATGACCTAACCTAAAGAAAACCGGAATTACACTGATATGTCCATGACTTCTCTGCAGTCAGACTTGTGAAGAAAGTAGATTGTAAAGGGTATTATACCATTTTCTGAAACCATCTTATGAAGGGTGGCATTTTTAATGGACCCCAAGGGAGTTAAGCACTTAATACACCCCCATGCATGCTACCACATTGCCTGCCTTTTAAGGCTTACTTTTTCTGTGGGTTTTGCATCACAGAGAAAGCAAAAGGTAGACTTGTACAGATTTATAAATGTTATGGCTGATGCTGGGATTATCAGGGAACTATTAACCCATATACAACTTGCCAGGGCCCTGGTTTGATTGATGAGCTGTGCCAATGCCTATGATGTCACTTCTGCATTAATATTGTTCCTCTTGGTAGCTAAATTAAAGAAAAATATATGGGTATGTCTACATATTCTGCAATGAAACCTTCATGTTGTTATGCTAACATATTCACATTACAGACATTTGATCATCTGCAAAGGTCATTTTAGGAATGGGACCTAAGCTCATTCTCTTTCAAAAATTCCTACTTAACTGCAGCCAGCTACTGAACTGTAGCAACATGTAGCCAGAAATTCAATTTAAAGACATCCTTGTTACGTCAAATGTTCTATAAATCTCTTTGAGCTTGTCCACATTAGAAAAAAAAAACTTTTTATAAAATGCTAGCACCTACATTTTCACGAAATATTTCTACACAACAACAACAAAAAGGTTTTATTTTTTCAAAGATTCTTCTTAATTAATTGGCAAAGCATTTAATTACCTGACAACCTCTCTTACAGTAAGAAAATGCTTTATACAAAAATCAGTAATATTTGAAGTCAAAATAAGTAATAAATCATATTTGAAGTCAAGACATATGAAGTCAGGAGTCAATATAATAAAAAAATATGAAAATAGAAAATAAGCTTTCATCGAAACCTGCAATATAGCAATAATTTCAGAGTGTTGATTTTTTCTTCCTGCATATTTTCCCCCTTTTGGGGCCCGGCTTTAATTTTGTGGTTTTAAAATACTCACATTGTAGATGGCATGCAATAACAATTCAAAAAGTATCTTCAAAAATGTTCAGCTCACTCTTTTCTATGAAGTGTAGTAAGGAATTTGCAGACCAAGGATAAAACAATGTTTAAAATATTTTTAAAAAGCTAGGTGCTTTTCTCATAGGCAGTGTCCGCATGGAAGAATGACTAAACTTGAAAGATTTATAATAAATCTTTCAGTTAAGTTTGCTCTGCCCTGCTCTGCTCTTCTGGTTATCATGCCACTTTAACTGTCATTATGTTTGAGCATCTTATTACTTGAATGCTGGCCCTCAAAAATACGCACATCAATGGGACCACAACAACTTTCTACTAATTAACACACACATATTCTCAAGATACATGTAGTCAGCCTTGCTAAATATTGTGCGAACTGCCCAAATCTCTCTGCAAAGTAATTCCTGTTAGGGGATCCTTGCTACTTCTGTTCACTGAACATTCCCATGGGGTATAGCTGTTGAAATGATCTAACCATCACTTGGAGACAAATTATACAGTGTTCTTCTCGAACTATTGCTGAACACTAACCAGGAAAACAAGGCCAGAAACAAAACAATATGCATCAAGGGGTTTCCACAGGACAGAGTTTCTACTTTCTTCATCTGCATGTACTATCATTAGCACCAATATCATGCACATGTAGGAATTTGTGCCACAATCTCATGTAGTTACTTTTTCCATTTTTAGTAGTACCGAAGTGCACTCTACTCTGAGAAAAAAAAATGCACTATGAATTTCCCATGGAGTGAATGAGTATGTGTGGTCACAATATACTTACATGTTCACTAATGCAGTGTGGATATCTTTTCTTATCTGCAGGCTAACCCATTTCGAGCTTTAGGCAGTGGTCCTCAGCTGGCATTCTCCACCATGCCAGGGCACCACAAGAACCTGCCGCTGGTGCAGAACTGCTGAGTACAGCTCAGTTTTCTGGAGGCATGTCAACAATCAAACTAAAAAGAGCTGCAGCAGAAAGGCCTGCTTGCCTGCTCTACATTATGCAGGCAGGCACACCTTTCTGTCACAGTTCTTTCTAGTTCAACTCTGATATGCTGCATGGCACATAAGACAGGGGTTTTTTTTCCTTGAGTTGGTGACAGCCTGGTAGAACTGCACTATGCACTTCAGTTTTCAAGAGTCATCTTGAAGGCAGGCATGGCTTTGTTGCAGCTCCTTCTCAGTTTGATTCTGACAGGCCTGTTGAAAAACAAGGCATGTGGCAGTCTCACCCTATGGAAGTCACGGCAGAGGCAGTAACGACAGCATCACAGCACTCCCTTGGCCTACTTCCTCCCCGCTCTTTGATCTTATGTGTCCTTTCACTCAACCCATAACTCTACCACCCACACAGCACTCCTCATGTGGTGAGTGTGCACCCCAGTACCTCATCCCTGCCATCTCATCCCATCCAGCCCATGGTCTCTGTTTATTAGGGCCCCAGAGCTGGAATTTTGGGGGGAACTGACCTGAGGAAATAAGGGAAGAACTTACCCCACTGGTTCCCAATCCTGACCAGCGATGTAGAGTCAAGTTTGGGGATTCCCTGGCTACACTGGGGGCAAATATGCACTGAGCTAAGCAGAGCTAGAGCACTCCCACCAGTGGTCAGAAGTGGTGAATATAATATGATCATATAATCAATTAATAACATTTTGGTTAATAATAGAATTAGTATTTCTGTTTTTAATATTCCTAATACATTTATATTAGTTTTTAAATGGGGTATTGCTATAGTAGTCAGAGGGCTTGATGATTTTAGGGATGGTCTCCGTGATGTTGCAAATCCTCGCTCCAGGCAAGCAGCAGACCTGCTGTGACCAGGGCTCCGAGTGACAGATTGGACTATCGGTTCCCCTCAGGATGGAGTCCCCGATGAGCAGCCGGGTCGCCCCCAGCTGCCCCTCTTGTCAGCATCTTCAGGCTCTGGAGGGGCAGGTGGCAGAGCTCCAGGCCAAGGTGAGCATGCTGCAGGTGATCTGGGCAGCGGAGGATGAAATTGATATGTATTTCTGTTCTCTGCAGGGTCAGGAATCCACCAGAGAGACCCCACATGCATAGCGCACAATTAATCAGTGGCAGCAGGTTCCTGTCAAGGCCAGGGCAGTTCATACAACTGCTGTGCCTGCTCCCCAGACACCCCTTGGGAACAGATATACAGCCCTGGCCCCCCTGGAGGAGGAGGCAGAAGAACAGGTCCCCAGAGAAATTGAAGCTGCTGGACCTACATCACCAGCTCAGAAGAGGCACACCCCAAGAAGGAGATGCAAAGTTCTGGTCATCGGGGACTCCATCCTGAGGGGAACTGATGGTCCCATCTGTCACTTGGAGCCCTGGTCATGGCAGGTCTTCTGCATGCGAGGATTTGCAATGTCACAGAGACTGTCCCTAAAATCATCAAGCCCTGTGACTACTACCTACCCACTGGTTGTGGTCCATGTGGGTACAAATGATGCATCCAAGGGCAAACCAGATAACATCATGGAGGACTACAAGGCCTTGGGACACCAACTGAAGAAGATGGGAGCCCAGGTGGTATTTTCCTCCATTCTCCCGGTAAGTGGACGGAGTAGGCGTCATGAGGCCTGCATTGACATGGTTAACTGGCAGCTTCAGAGCTGGTGCCACAAGGCAGTCTTTGAGTTTTTTGATAACAACCCATGTTTTTGTAAGGAGGGCATGCTGGGGTGGGATGGGATTCACCTCTCCCCTAAGGCCAGACGTATCTTTTCCTCTAGGTTGGCTGATCTTGTACAGTGGGCTTTAAACTAGCTTCGCTGGGGGAAGGGGCCACTTCGAGTGGAGAGGATGCTTCACCAGCATACAAGGTGACAAGAGGAAGGGAAGCCCAGGTAAGCAACAATGTCCAGGGAGCAGGGGGCCACAACTGTCCTGGGAGTGGGAGGGAGGCACGTGCACCCTCAGGAGGCCTCAGGTGCCTCTACACTAATGCTCGTAGTATGGGGAGTAAGCAGGAGGAACTGTGCCTCCTGATTGCGAGTAAGAACCCAGACTTAGTAGGGCTCAGAGAAACCTGGTGGGACCCTGCCTACAACTGGGAGGTGGGCATTCGGGGATACACCCTTTACAGAAGAGACAGGACAGAAAGGAAAGGTGGGGGGGGTCATGCTCTATGTCAAAGAGCACCTAACATCATCAAGGATTAGCATTGGGTTAAAGAAGGGTCGGGTAGAAACACTATGGGTCAAACTACAAGGGGGGCGTGGTGAAAGGGACCTTACAGTGGGTGTCTACTACAGACCACCCAACCAGGGGGAAGAGCTAGACCAGGACTTCTCCAGTCAGCTTATGGAGGTGGTTAGGTCAAGGGATGTTATTGTCATGAGTGACCTAAACTACCCAGACATTTGCTGGGAGGAGCAGACAGCCAGGTCTGACCGCTTGC
>NW_005843210.1:227047-234916 GCF_000455745.1 Alligator sinensis
CCAGACAAGAAAGCTGATATTTTTAACAGTTTCTTTGCCTTTGTTTTCTTGAACAGGGACCAGGACATCCCACCTACCAGAGGTAGGGACTATTTTGGGGATAGCTCTGTGAGGCCTTCAGTCAGCGCAGAGGTAGTTAAAGATCTTCTGGAGGGGCTAGACATTTTTAAATCTGCAGGCCCAGATGCCCTCCCCCCAAGGGTGTTGAGGGAGCTGGCAGGGGTCATCGCAGAGCCGTTGGCCCAGCTGTATGCTGGTCAGGTGCTGGGGGATTGGAAACTGGCTAATGTGGTCCCAATTTTCCAGAAAGGGAGGAGGAAGGACCCAAGTAACTATAGGCCTGTAAGCCTCACCTCAGTGCTCAGGAAGATCTTGGAGAGAATCATCAAGGAGCACATCTGTGCGGGGCCGGCAGGGGAGATCATGCTCAGGGGCAATCAGCATAGGTTCATCAAAGGCAGGTCCTGCCCGACCAACCTAAGTAACTAAATCCTTGGATGATGGTGTCGCTGTGGATGTAGTCTTTCTAGACTTTAAGAAGGCCTTTGAGGCTGCTTCTCACCCCATCCTCATCAATAAATTAAGTGACTGTGGCATCAATGCCTGCACAGTTGGATGGGTAAAAAATTGGCTGATGGGGCTCACCCAGAGAGTAGTGGTGGACGGGTTGTACTCAAACTGGTGAGATGTGAGCAGTGGGGTCCCCCAGGGCTCGGTCCTCGGGCCCGCACTGTTTAACATCTTCATCAGCGACTTGGACGAGGGGGTGGAAAGCATGCTGTCCAAGTTTGCTGATGACACAAAGATGTGGGGCGAGGTGGACACACTTGATGAAACACCATGAATACACACACAGGCATACACATATACATATATGCATTTTATTATTATTATTATGACTGAGGTTGTTACTGATCTTCCCTGTCCAGGTTTTGTACAACAATACTACGTGGAACAAAAGAATTTCACCATCACAGTGCCAGAACTGATCTTTTTGAGTCTCTGCCAGAATCCTACACTAAGATTTCTCCCTTTCTTCATTTTTCTGTTTGTCTAGATGATGACCCAGATTGGAAATGTCACCATCATTGCCACTGTAATCTTTGATATTCACCTGCACACTCCCATGCACTTCCTCCTGGCCAACTTGGATTTTGCAGATGTGACCTATGGGTCCAACACTGTACCCGTCATGTTGTCAGGATTCCTGATTCAAGGAAAGGTTGCCTTATTTACCAACTGCTTTTCCCAGATGTTCTTCCATTTTACAGGGTGGGAGATAAAGTCTTTTTCTGCATGGTGAAAGCTATTGACCAGTATATAGCCATCCATAAATGATGGCACTACACAACAATTATGAACCGGAGTGTGTGCATGGTGGGGCAAGCCAGTAGGGCATGCTCCTTTATTGAGCAACCTGCCTCACTGAGCCTGACCACCTTCCGGGCTCTGAGTGCCTCCATGGTGGTGCCTCACATCTGGCCGACCCCCTTCCTGGAGCGCGCACACAATCCACAAGCCAACGTCACTACCACCCAGAGTCTGGACTGATCTTAGGCCTATGACCCTAAGAGACACAGTCCTCGTAGTCCTTGAGACTACTTGACCCACTGCAAGAATTTGGGGTCCTTTCCTCAGTCTGAAGCACAAATAGTGGTTTCCCTTAGTCATCCATACCAAGGCATAATCTAGACCCTCTCCCAATGACTCTCCCTACAAAGGAGAACTTTATTGGTTACCAAGAATAGGTTTGGAATAGGGTACAGGGTAGAGCAATATCAGAGAAATCCCTTAGAGCAAACAGTGGCTTGGTAGCCTTTGATTATGCATCCGTGTTACTGCAGGCTATATACCTAGTTAGAGCTCAAGTAGCTTACTCACAAGTATCATCCAAAGGCAGGTGGAGATGCCATCTGGAGGCAAGCAGTTCATTGACCATGAGTTTCAAGAGAGAGAGTGCAAGTTTCAGGTGGTCCAGCTTCTCTGCAAGTTCTCATCATGGCTGCTGCCCTGCCTCCTGGACAGTCCTTAACTTATATAGACCTTATGACCTAATTTACCTGATCCAATGAAGGCCAGCAATTGTTGGGTGCCAGCCAACCAATTTGAAATGCATTACTGGTTGTAGGGTAGACTGACAGGGTCTCTAGCCCCGTCCCATTGCTTAGAACAATAGGGAGTTTAAACCCCCACCCAGGTGTGTGAGGCCAGTCACATAGGCAGAGGGAGCAGGTTTTCACCTCCCTCAGGAATGTATCCAACTCAAGTTACAACTCAGAGTTACCTAAAGCTGATGCAGCCAGAAGTGTCTCCCCTCTGCAGTGACCATGGTGCCAAATTGTCAGATTAGTCATCTGCCTGATAGCAGAGTTTGGGGAGAGACAGAGATGGTATTCTGCCACACCTGGGTCTGGTGGCAGGAGCATGGTTGGGTGGCTTTGTTCCTTTCCATTATCCAGATAATACTGTTAGTACAGTTGCCATTCTGTGGACCAAACAAACTTGATAATTTCTATTGCAATGTTCCGCAGGTCATCAAACGGGCCTGCACAGAAACTTGTCTGTTGGAGCTGCTGATGGTCTCCTACTATGGGTTAATCACAACAATAAATCTTCATCATTTTGATGCTATCCTACCCAATTATCTTGATCAAAATAAGAACAGATATCGCAGAAGGAAAGCACAAAGCTTTTTCCATGTGTGGAGCCCAGATAGCAGTTGTGTGCTTAATTTTTCTTTCTTTCAACATTCATTTAAGCTGAGTCATTCCATACTTCTCATGGGACAAGCCTGTCTGTAGTCTTCACAACCATCACCCCAATGCTGAGCCCTTTAATTTACACTTTGAGAAACAATGAAATAAAAGCTGCCATCAAGAGGTTAATTAGCAGGATTCTGTTCTCAGGAAGAAAACCAAAGAAATAATTTAATTTTGAAATGTTGAGTCTTCTGTCTGCTTTGTAAAAATGCAACAGTAGATGCTTTTGATCTAACTGGCTTTGGCTTTTTGGAGGAATGGAAAGTAATAATCAAGGTAAAGTATCCATGAGTGACAGAATCCATGACAACCAGGCTGTTGTCATCCCTACCTGTTGTATGGGTGTGAAACTTGGACAACATATCAGAAACAAAAGAAGGCCTTGTCATATGACCAGTGATGTATTCAGAAAAACTTCCATATCAATTAGAAGACTAATTTTGACAATTCCAAAAAATACATTCTTCTTCTTTTTCATATCTAGTATTTTTTTAGAAAAAGAAAACATTTTTTTTTCTTGGAAAAAATGCTTCAACTGCATTGATATTTTTCTTGTTGCTTTCTTTGTTTTATACATAGTTTTTTTGGTTAAAACTTTGGGGCAGCTGTAGTGTGCAGCATGTCAAAAATAAAAGATTGGAATGTACTGGTCTACATTACATACAAGAAGGACTCCAAGCTAGTTAGTGGGATAGGATTTCATAGACATTAGACATTAGGGCTGAGACCTCACAAGACCATTGGGTCCAGCCCATGCCCAAGGGGAAGAAAAACATCTGGGGCCAAATGCTCCCAGCAAGATAGTCATCCAAGTGTTTCTTGAAAGTGTCCAGAATAGGTTCTTACACCACCTCTGGAGGGAGTCTATTCCAGGCCCAGGAGACTTGGACAGTAAATAATTTTTTTCCTTATGTCCAACCTAAAACAGTCTTTCAGGAGTTTGTGAACATTGGACCTTGTCATCCCTTGAGGTGCCATGGTGAACAGACGTTCTCCCAGTTCTTTATGCACACCCGTTATGTACTTATAGGCTGCTACCAAGTCTACTACCCCTGAGCGTGTGCTTTTCCAGGATGAAGAGTCTAAAAGACTGAATGTCTTTCTTTACATATTTAGTAAGTATGTGTTGGAACTTGCAGCATGATTTAGACAGATTTGACACTGCTTTGGAAACCATAATAAAAGTTGGAATAAAAATCCATTTCCTAAATGCACTATTCAATTTTGAGAATCTCAGTGAGGACCTACAACAGTTCTGTGGTAAGAATAAAGGAAACAACAACCCCCCCCTCAATTTTAAGAAAGAATGGACATGTCTACATGGGAAGTTAACTGTACAGTTAACTAATTAACTGCCATCTCTTAGCCTCTTCTCATAAGGCCTGCTTGCTTGTCCTCTAATCATGCATGTGGTTCTCCTGTGGACTCTTTCAAGCTTCTCCACATCCTTTCTGCATTATGGAGCCCAGAATTGGATGCAGTATTCCAGCTGAGGCCTCACCACAGGCAAGTAAAGTAGGATGACTTCCTGGGTCTTGCTTGAGATGCATCACTAGATTAGATAGGTTTAGATCCTATTTACTGTTTGTGCTCCTAAGTGGTAAATATATAGCTACATAGGAGCAGTTTTTGGCACTCATGCAAAGTTTGGTATTGTCTTTGCTAGCTTACTGAGGGCTGCATTCAAGGAGGGCAGCTACCTAGGGGAAATAAAATCTGCCAAGTATGTGTGCAAGACTGGGTAAGTCCAAAAGTTTTAGTCAGAGAAAAAAGACAAGTAGTAGGAGTTAGACATGAGAGGAGGACTCTCCCATTTTTAATCCAATAACCATTCTTTATAGCATTTGCCTAGGGATCATAATTCACCCAGAACAGCAAGAAGCAGGTCACTGTCCCTTCTAGGACAGCATCCATCAAACTAAGCAGACCCCTCTTTTATGTTTTCTTCCTCCTGGGCATGCCTATGTTGTTTTCATGGCTCCCCTGTTAGCTAGGTTCATGTGGTGGGAAAGACTTAGAGCATTTCTCCAAGAAGCGGATTCAAATAACTTGGGGGTGGGAGAGGAAGGAGGTATAAAACCTGGGACTCCAGCTCCCCACCAATTTACCTAACTCCTAGGCCATAGAGCTTAAAAGGTGTAAAGGACCTTCTCCTCCTTCTTCTGGTGCATTAGCAAGGACATTTCATTTACCTGGTGTAAAATAAAATTCCAAACTCTGGGCCCTGTTACACATTGCACTTTGAGCTGTTCAGATGTTGAATGGTGTTAGTGCTGGCTTGAGTTTGGAGCAGTCATACCTCAAGGCTATAAGCCTTCTCTGTCTCCCACATATACAGCTGTGACTTGTCACTAGAGGGCTGATGAACAGGGGCCAAACTAAGAGCAATAGCTGTGAGCTGAGCAATGGAGGCTTCTATCCCTGCTGTAGGTGGGGTGTTGGACAGATGGGCTGTGGGCGTAGGTGGGGGTAGTAGGAGCATGAAGCTAGGAGGCAGAGTGTGAATGGGATGGGGTGGGTGGTGGAATGAGGGGTGGAATGGAAATGGTAATGGGGGAAGGGTCATCAAAATAAGTCAGCCAGCCACTGAAGGGTAAAATAAAAAGTAGTAAAACAAAACAAAAAAAAGAATTTAAAAAGAAATAAAGGAAGTAAGCTAAAGATGGTCTCATGTTTTAATCCATTGGGATTTGGATCTGGAGGTGCTAGTTATGCTTCCCAGGGTGGCTGGGGTGAGGGAAAGAACCAGAAAGCTCATGGGAATCTGATCCAGCACCACACCTTGTTTCATCCCATCTCCCCTAAATTCCTCTCCCAGACCCATCTGTTCCCTGTGACCTGTTGGCCTGGGTTTGCATCCCTGGGAATGCAAAGGTTACACCTCTGGGGGCAGGAGGGGCAAAGGGCTTGGTGCCAGATCCCCCCCACCCCCCAGTAGTACAGTTGGGGAGGTGGACAGTTTGTCCTCATAGAACGGGGGTGGGGGGGGATAGGACACTGAATCCTGGGATGCTGGAGGACTGAAACTTGGACGGCTCATCTGTGAGGAGCAGTCACACATTAATGGAACGTGAGCTGGGTAAGACAGATCAGAGATGCCAACCTGCACTGGAATGGCATAACTTTAAGTTACTAAAAGGATGCTTAAAAACTAGTTTCAGCAAATAATGTGTGGACAATCTGGGGGTAAAGAGCTCCAGGAGCTGCCTAATATTAATGTGTAACAAGGCCCTGTTAGTGCCAGAATTTTCAGTTCTTCATCTACACAAGCACATGAATTGCTACTAGGGTCTGGCACATTGTGCCCTTGTGTCTGTAGTAGTCAACACGGACTATGGAACCAGAATGTCTATTTATCACAGTTCCAGCCCTACCACCTGTGACACTTTACTTGAATTCTTTTCTCTGCTTTAGAGAACTATGAACCAAAAAGTGTTTGGTCTTAGCTTGTTTTCTATATTTTCTTGTCAATGGTCCATAAAAATAATTGTCTGAGGAAGGATGAATGATAAGACAACTAACAAGTGATGCAAAAAATCATGATCCCATTCTCCTACAGGAAACTGTTGTTTAAAAAGAAAATAAACCTAGGTTGCTGGTCTATTCTTTAGGACCCAAACCACTGTGGTATCCTGCCCTACTAAACAACAGCTGTTTGAAAGAAAGTGAAAAAATGTGGTGGTTTTTAAAATGTTAATAGCAAAATGTAAATGAGAATTTTCTTTGCAGGTATCTGCTGTAAACCATAACAGCAGATATGGAAACACAAAAGGAGAATAGAGACAGAAAAAAAGATGCCATCGGAAGGCAGCCTAAATGTCTCTTCTACTGTTGTCCCTACTTGTGTTCCACACTGGGGAAAGGGGTGCAAAATTTCTTCTTGTTGGTTCTGTGAATATCAGGAAAGAACATGTCACTGGACAACTGTACAGGGAAGACTTTTATCATCTGCCTGATCCATGCTAGCTCAAGAATTTACTGGCCTTTTGCACATATGAACTGACCAGTGCAAATAAGTGTGATGTTTCTCAGTCAATGACTAAAATTTAAGTAAGAATTTACTTATTTAGAGAACTAAGCCTCATTTCTTTTCTTGAGTTAATCTAGTGCTTTGCATACTAATCTTGTTCAAAGTTATTTTGCTGTTCTGTTTCTTTTTGATGCACCTGAATGTAACCTGGTGACCAAGTCAATGAAGCAGTCACCTCACATATTTAGGTTCTTATAAGCAGAAAGGACTTTAAATTTTTCATGAGTTATGCATTAAATCATGACATTTGTTTCCCAAGCCAAATAATCATGGTGGTTCACCCATTCTCCATGTTAGTCTCCAGGTTTTTTTGCTTTAATAAATATAATTTAATTATTGTACAAACAGACTGAGAGGGGTTCCAAAAATTCCCTCTAACATCTTCACTAGGTTAGTCGCTTAAGATTTGGGAGCTTAACTCAAGTCATGTCAAAGAGGATTGCAAATGAGAAGATTTTCAACTATTCATGCCAAGTTTAAATTGCCTAAGAGAGACTTTGAAATCCGACATTGCTGGAGGTTTTTAAGATCAAGTTAGTCAAACATCTTTCATGTGCAATTGGCATATATTTGATTTTCTCCTGAGCCATGGGGATGGAATATATGCCTTCTTCAGGTTTTTACCAGGTCTGTCTCCTGTGATTCTAAGGTTATGTTAGATCAGCGCTGTAGCTGTGATGGTCCAGGAATTATGCATGAGGCAGGGGTTTCACCCTAAGAATATCATCCTAAAACATGAATGATACATGCCCCCGGAGGTTGGTGGGGTATGGCGACTACCTGCAGGCAGTGGCTGGCAGGCTGGGGCAGCTCCTGCTTCTGCATGCCACTTGTCCAAAGGCAGTGCAGCAGCTCTACCCCACCCCAGCTGGGCGAATGGCAAGAGGTCATAGCCCCCACTTCCAGCACCTCCCGCTGCCCACACAAAATTCAGCCCCCACAGCCCCGGCCCTGCACAGATCTGGGGGCACTCTCCCCTCCCCAATGCCCTCCTGGACCAGTGGCAGGAGCAGCAGTGAGAGCCACCAGATGAGCCACCAGATGAGCAGCTCCCAAACCAGTGGCACACAGTGGTGGGAG
>NW_005843210.1:234947-240840 GCF_000455745.1 Alligator sinensis
CCCCACCACAGCAGACTGACCAGCTGGATGCAGCTGTGTCGAGCATCGTAAAGGAACCAATCCCCCTTTTATAACATTGTTCCTATGGGAAAATTGGTTCTGACTTACAATGTTTCGACTTAAGACTTGGTTTTCAGGAACCACTTGTGCCGTAAGTCTGAGGACTGCCTGTACTTTAAAACTGTCATAAAGGTACTTAAAATGGAAACATTAATCAATTCATGGGTGTTAACCCATCGAAAATACCCTTCCAAAGTTTTAAACTTATACCAATTCACGCAAGTGTTATCTTTGATTAGTTTTGCCCAGGTCATTCCAGGTTAATCTTAGTCTGCTCTGGAGAGAGAAAGTGCACTCCTTTGTTCTGCTGTGGGGGAGGATTTTGACACCCCCCCCTCAACTCTACTGCCCAGGGGCTGTTCCTGGTCCCAAGCCATAACTGCCTCCTGCCCCCAATGCTGCAACTTCAGTATATCCTGACCACTCTAAGCACCCAAATGCAGGCCACCCATTTTCTGCTTGCTCAAGAATCCCCAGGCACTTGACTGACTGGGCACTGGTACTGTGGAAGTGGTCAAGATGCAAATTAACTTCTAATAAGCACAGGCAATTGACTTTTAGCACTGGGTAGCCATCTCAATCCCCATCCACCCTGCCTCTCTGTATGCTGCCAGCTACTGCAGCAAAGCTCAGCTTTGCCTCCCCCGAGGTATTCCTTTGAACTGAAATGTAGTTCATCTGAAATGACTGTTAGCACCCCTCCGCCCCCTTACCCAGCCCATGCAGTGAGCCTGCTGAGTTTCAGATCTGCCAAGATGTGAGTACTAACTCCAGTTCTGCCCCAGTATAGCATGCAGTGAGCCAACTGGGTCTCAGCCTTGCCCTGGTCTGAGTACTAACTTAACACTCCTCTGACCAATCCAAATCAAGTGAAACACATGCAAGATGTTGGTCTGCTTTTCATTCTTAGTCTTTTTTCACTCCTTTCTCTTTACTTCTTTTGACATCTCCCCCTTTCCCATTCACTTCAAAAATGTTTTTCAATAATTTTACCTTCTCACCAACAGTTCCAGCTGCATCTTGATGGCTGCATAGTGAAAGAAGCCACATGGTGTTTTCTATGCTTCTGAGCTACATAACACTCCTTCCCACTCCTTTCCCACCCCAGAGGGAGGGTAGACTTGTCCATGTCCCTGCTCACCAGGCACTCTAGTAGCAAGTCACAGTTGGTCAGGTCTGTGAAAGCCTAAACCTGTAACTGCTCTGAAACTGTGCTAACTTCATGACAGCATGTACCATTTAATTTGTCTAAATATTTTATAGTTAATCTGTAATAGCACTTTAAGATGCATAAGGAAGTTCAGAACCTACACATTTAAGCAGCATCTGATCTGTGGTTTCATAGGAAATAGGGCTAGGAAGGACCTCAATTGGTAATCTAGGATCTAAATTTTGTGTTTAGGTGCCTGACCTGATAATACATTGCCATTTTGTTTGCCTATCAGCTTACTGTCTGAATGGCATAATACAGAAAGAGTCCTAAAATGCTTCATCCTATGATCATCTCAGAGTAACACCACACAATTCAGAAAAAGGGGAAATTAACCCCATCATAATCAACATCTCAATGTCCCAAGGAAGAAATTTTTTTCCTGTCATCTATGTCAGCATTTGGTTTTAGGATCATGGTTGTTCTTTGAGGTGGGAACAAATGTGAAGAGAATTTCACAAGAAAAGCCTTTGTTAAGGGAATGTGACAGATTAGCAGTATTTTGGGAATACAAATGTAAAAGAACAATTTTCTTCTCATTTAATGTTCTTCCTACAGGTCTACTTTAAGAACACAGAATAAATCAGGAGAACCTCATTAACACAGTGAAAGAATTTGTGGGTGTCTTTGTGGGTGTCTTTAAGAGTCCTGAACTGTAGCACTTCCTCTTCCTAGTCTTCTGCATAGTCTATGTTAGGCCCCGACTCAATGCGGTGCCCAGTGACTAGGGAGACGATGATCCAATTGCTCAGAGAGCAAACACTAGCACACATTACTAGCAGCAGCTCTATTCAAAGTGCAGACAGCTTTGGGCAAGCTCCCAAAGAAACGAGGGAGCAGCAGTGAACATTTAGATTTTCTATATTTATACACCTTGGTTTATGCTTATTAACATTTACTCCACCTTTGTCCCTCTTTTGTTCCACCCTTAGTTCTTCCTATTTTAAGCTCCACCTCTGTTTACTGTTTGTTTCATTAGCATGGAATTACCTATGCATTTCACTTATTTAGATGTCTTTTTGCTATAAGCGCATGTCTAAGACCCTGACCCCACTTCTTCGGTCATGGGGTGGACTTTGACCAAAACCTGGAAGTTTCTGGAGACCTCTTCACCAATCACCATTTGTCTTTTTGCATATGTTTATTTTGGATTATGTTACCAATAATGTGTTGTCTTTCATATTCCAGTCTGTTTTCCAGTCCCATGTTGTACCATCTCCACTTTCCTAAGACTTCACCTCATTCACAATACACAGACTTATACAGACTTACTTGAAAATGGTTGACACAGTTAAGATGGTTAGTTAGCATTAGCAAATGGCTGGCTTAGCATAGGCATGCATAAGCAAAATCTTATATATAAAAGCTATATATCTTACAACACTACTATATTGTTAAGAATATGCTTACCTAAACATCTTGCAATGTTACTTTTAATATATCATTTTGCCTTGTGGTTAGTAGCTTTTGCTGGGCAAGGTTTTATTAAACACGATGTAAAGAGTCTTAGCAATACCCTTGTGGAATAGTATGCCTTGGCTCGGGGTGGTGGGAATTGTTAAAACAATTGGTCACAGACATAGCCACTCAATTTCTCAACCATTTAACACTGCAAATTAATAGAACATGAAAATGTGTTACATCAGAGAGAGACGTGGGGAAGACACCTGAGTCAGAACAGATCTCTTCCTAATCTTACCAAAAAGCTCTAATTCTCTTAGGTTGAGTGACCAGGGAAAGTAGTTTGTAGGCAGTTGCTGGAGGCAAGAGGAGGAAGGAGGAGAGAAGCCAGGCACCAGATCCTGCCCAGGAAAGGTAAGTGATCCAGCTGCCTGCAACTTTGATTCTTCTCAGTTGTACAGATGGGACAGAGTGTTGTACAGGCAGGACAAAGTAGGCAGGAAAGGCAGGAGAGGTTGCTCTCTATGTTAAGGGGTATTATACATCTACCTTAATCAAAATGGGATCAGAGGAGGAGAAAGTTGAGGCATTGTGGGTTAGGATACATGGAGGACGAGGGAAAGGGACGAGGGAAAGGGACTTGTTGTGGGGTGGGTCTGCTACAGACCACCACATCAAGAGGAAGAGATAGACTTTGAATTCTTGAGGCAGCTCATAGAGGCCATACAGTCTAGGGACATGGTTGTCATGGGGAACCTAAACTACCCTGACATCTGCTGGGAGGAGCAGTCAGCCAAATCCAACCATTCACATAGGTTCTTATCCTGTGTACAGAACCTTCACCTAATGCAGGAGGTATACGGTCCCACTAGGGGGAATGCCTTACTGGACTTGGTGTTGGCTACAGGGCAGGACCTGGTAGGGGAGCTGTAGATTCATGGTCACCTTGGGGATAGTGACCACCAATCAATCAAGTTCACCATACGGTGTAGGGTGGGTCAGATAACTAGTAGGGTAGAAGTGCTTGTCTTTAGGAAGGCTAACTTCAGTGGGATCAGGAGTTTAGTCAATGACACACTGCAGGATAAGTGTATTGCCAAGATGAGAGTCCAGGAAGGGTGGCCATTCCTAAAGGAAGCGATCCTTTGGACACAGAGGGAGACGATCCCAGTGTAAGGGAAAGGGGGGAAAGGGGCCAAAAAAATTCCTTAGCTAATCAGAGAAATCCAGGGGAGCCTAAAGGCAAAAAAGGAGGCATATAGGTAGTGGAAGCAGGGGGAAGCTACCAAGAAGGAGTACCTACTTGGCCCACACTTGTAGGGAGGCAGTCAGAAAGGCCAAAGCAACTACAGAGCTGAGGATGGCAACACAAATTAAAGACAACAAAAAGGTTTTTCTTAGGTATGTAGGGAGTAAAAGGAAGGCACAGGAAAGCATAGGACCCCTACTGAACAAGCAGGAGCAATTAGTGACAGACACGGGGTATAAGGCTGAGCTCTTCAATGAGTTTTTTGCCTGAGTGTTCTTGAACAGGGGTCAAGATAAATCTCCTAATGGGTTCTTAGTTGGGTATCAGAGGGACACCAGCCCACCAACTGTCGATGCTGACTTGGTGCAGAGTCACTTGGATGGACTGGATGTGTTCAAGTCAGCAGGCCTGAATGAGCTGCATCCGAGAGTACTGAAGGAATTGGCCGGTGTCATAACCGGCACTGGCATGGCTGTTTGAGTGCTCATGGCACTTGTGGGGTCAGGTCTCAGAGGACTGGAAAAGGGTCAATGTGGTCCCTATTTTCAAGAAGGGGAGGAAGGAGGATCCAAGTAATTATAGGCCAGTCAGTCTCACCTCCATCCTTGGAAAAGTCTTTGAATAGATTATTAAGGGTCATATTTGTGGGAGTCCAGCAGGAAAAAAATAATGCAGCAGGACAACCAACATGGATTCATAGCAGGTTGATCATGCCTGACTAATCTGGTTTCATTTTATGACCAGGTCACAAAACGGTTAGATGCAGGGATAGAGGTGGATGTCATTTTCCTGGATTTTAGGAAGGTCTTCAATACAGTATCTCATCCCATTCTCATAAATAAATTAAGAGGCTGTGATATAGATGTTTACATGGTCCAGTGGGTGGCAAATTGGCTTGGGGGTCACACCCAGAGACTGGTAAAAAATGGCTTGTTTTTGACCTGGATGGATGTGGGTAGTGGGGTCCCACAGGGTTCGGTTCTTGGAACTATACTCTTCAATGTCTTCATAAGTGACTTGAATGTTGGTGTGGAGTGTACTCTGTCCAAGTTTGTTGTGTGGATGACACTAAGTTGTGGGGGGAAGTGAACACTCCAGGGAGTAGGGAATGATTGCAGGCAGACCTGGACAGGTTGGAAAAAGTGGGCAGAGCACAATAGGATGCAGTACAACAAGGACAAATGCAGAGTGCTGCATCTAGGGCATAAAAATATCCAGGACACCTACTGGCTCAGAAATGACCCTCTCAGCAACACAGAAGTGGAAAGAGATCTTAGAGTCATAGTGGATGACAGAATGAACTGAGTTGTCAGTGTGACAAAATCATCAGCAAAGCTAACTGAACTTTATCATGCAATAGAACCAAGGAGGTGATATTTCCCCTCTATGCGCCATTGGTCAGACCACAGTTGGAGTACTGCATCCATTTTTGGGTGCCATACTTTAAGAAGGATGTGGATAGCTTCAACAGGGTCCAGAGGAGGGCCACTTGTATGGTTAGGGGTTTAAAGGCCAAGCCCTATGAGGAGAGACTAAGGGACATGGACCTCTTCAGCCTCCACAAGAGAAGGCTGAAAGGTGATTTTGTGGCCACCTACAAATTGATTAGGGGGGTGCAGCAAGGTATTGGAGATGCTCTGTTCACCAGGGTGCCTCTTGGGGTCACAAACTGACAAAGAGCAGATTTAGGTTAGATATCAGGAAAAACTTCTTCATAGCAAGGGTGGCCAACATTTGGAATGAGTTTGCAAGGGACGTGGTGCTCTCCCCTACTTTGGGGGTCAGACTCATTGATCTCAATGGTTAGAGAGAAGATTCAGGCTGGACATCAGGAGACATTACTTTACGGTTAGGGCTGCCAGGCTCTGGAATGGGCTCCCAAGTGAGGTGGTACTCTCTCCCACATTGGGGGTCTTCAAGAGAAGGCTGGACAGATATTTGGCTGGGGTGATATGATCCTGACACCCATTCCT
>NW_005843210.1:240852-242799 GCF_000455745.1 Alligator sinensis
CTGATGATCTGACCCTAAGTACTATGATACTATGATCTGTTGAGGTCTCGTCTGACCTTAGCATCTATGAATCAATGAGTATTTGTTAGATGGGCTGTGTGTGTTCAGGGCCTGTTCTCTGAGAAGCTGGGAGTGATTGATGACTGCTGAGTGATTGCTAATTGTTGAATGATTGCTGAGTGATGGATGCCTGGGCCTGACAGAAGCCCTAACAATGGGGCTTAGTCAGCTCAGGCCCAAAAGGGTATAAAAGGAGAATCCCCAGGCAACCAGGGAGCCAGTGACCAGGGAGCCTGTACACAAGGACAGCAAACAGGGGAAGCAGTTTGCAGGCAGTTCATGGGTAGTAACATAGCCTATTACCACACAATGGTGGGAACTCATCGTACTCCATGGTTTCCCCCAGATGGTGCTCCCTTCCCTTTCACCACTGAAGCCTCCACCCAGATGGAACCCAAGGTCCTGGCCTCCATTCAGGTGGAGCCCCGGGCTCCAGGCTGCAGGAACTGCCTGGTACAGTGCCAGCAACTGGGAATGGGAGGAAGGTCACCCCCACCTGTAAGGTATGCTCCTTAGTGAGGTCCCTGAAGTCCCAGGTAACTGAGCTCCTGGCCCAGGTAGGCAGGTTTCATGCCATCAAGGCCCACAAGCAGCAGATGGATGACCAGTATAGTCAGGCTCTTCTCCTGAAGAATGAAGAGAGAAAAGCATGGATGCCTGACTAGGTGAAGATAGACAATAGGAAGATCAACCAGGAGCCACACTTGGGGGATGCTTTGAAGATCGTCAACTCAGGTCCCAAGACAACCACTACCAGGGTCACTCCTCCCTTGGAACTGAGAAACAAGTACACACCTCTCACACCACCAGCAGAGACATCAGCAGAAATACCAGCTCTGGATGAGGGGAGGCAGCTAGTTGCCACCCCTAAGAAGAGACACAGGTTGGTTGAGGAGGTCATTGTGGGACCCCTTGCACAGCTTTACAAGCACTCATGGTGCTCTGGTGAGGTGCCAGAGGACTGGAAAAGGGCCAATGTGGTCCCCTTTTTCAAAAAAGGGAGGAAGGAGGACTCAGGAAACTACAGACCTGTTAGTCTTACCTCGGTCCTAGGAAAGCTCTTTGAGAAAATTATCCAGGAGCACATCTGACGGACCAGCAGGGGGGATCATGCTTAGGGGCAACCAACATGGGTTCATTTGAGGCAGGGCCTATCAGAACAACCTGGTGGCCTTCTACCACCAGGTCAAAAAATCCTTGGACGCAGGTGTTGCGATGGACCTAGTCTTTCTGGACTTTAGGAAGGCCTTCAACATTGTCTCTCACCCCGTTCTCATTAAGAAATTAGGCAACTATGGCATCGATGCCTACGCTGTCAGATGGTCTCAAACTGCCTGGAGGGCCACACCCAGACAGTGGTGGTGGAAGGGATGTGGAGGGATGTGGGCAGGTGGGGTCCCCCAGGGCTCGGTCCTCGAGCCTGCACTGTTCAACATCTTCATCAGCGACTTGGACGAGGGGATGAAAAGCACCTTGTTCAAATTCATGGATGACACTAAGATGTGGGGATAAGTGGGCATGCTGAAGGAGAGGGACAGGCTACAACTAGATCTGGACAGGTTACGGGGGTAGGCGGATGAGAAAAGGATGGGTTTCAATACAAACAAGTGCAAGGTATTGCACCTAGGGAGGAAGAACCAGGAGCATACCTACAGGCTGGGGAAATCCCTTCTCATCAGCACAGAGGGGGAAAAGGATCTTGGAGTCATTATTGATTCCAAGATGAACATGGGCCACCAGTGTGGGGATGCGGTCAGGAAGGCTAACCGCACCTTGTCATGCATCCACCGATGCATCATGAGCAGGTCCAAGAAGGTTTCATAGTTGGTAGGGTCGGGAGAGACCTGAGGAGATCATCTAGTCCGACCCCCTGCCGTGGCAGGGAAA
>NW_005843210.1:243184-247261 GCF_000455745.1 Alligator sinensis
CGACCAGTGTTGCATAGAGGGGGAGGATCACCTCCTTGGACCTGCTTGAGATGCATCTGTGGATGCACGACAAGGTATGGTTGGCCTTCCTGACCGCCTCCCCACACTGTCGGCCCATGTTCACTGTAGCATCAATGATGATTCCAAGATCCTTTTCTGTCTCAACACTGATGAGAAGGGAGTTCCCCAACCTGTAGGTATGCCGCTGGTTCTTCCTCCCCAGGTGCATTACCCTGCACTTGTCAGTGTTGAACCCCATCCTGTTCTCATCGGCCCACCCCTGTGACCTGTCCAGATGTGACAGGCACGTAGGTAACAGGAGGAAAACCAGTGAAAATGTGGGACCACTGTTCAACATATCTGAGCATCTGATCATCAACATCAAGGAAAAAACTGAACTCCTGAACATGCACTTTCCATCTGTATTCCACCAGTCTAAGAGTGATAGCCTGCTGAATGCAATTATGATGCATAATAGTGTTACTTCTCAGCTGCATGTTCTTGGGGAACCCTGGCACAGGACACAGTCTGTCTGACTGACTCTCAAAGAATTCTCACCCAGCTCAGCATTTATCCAGTTCTAATCTGGATTTACAAAGGACTTCCCCACCCCCCCACCCACCCAGACACACACACACCTCTAAGTTTAATAGGCGTCTCAGGCTGTACACTCACCGGTCCCACTATGGGAGGCCTATTTAAACTTGACTGGCTAAAACTCAGTTGCCGGGTTGGTCTCTTGCCTCAGCATTCCCTAAGTCAGAGCGGGTATGGGCAACATTTGAACAATGGTAAAGGGGTTCATCACAGCATCCAGCCCGTTGGAGCCCTGACCACAAGTGCTGTCATACTATTCCCGGGACGACTGGTGGAAGTCCTCTCCACAAAAGGTTATAAACTCTCCAATAATTGCCTTAAGTCTGTTAAAATACTATAGTAAGATCTGGAAAAGTCATGCTAAGCTGAGGCTTGTTCACAACAAGTAAAAATCCAAAATCCTGATGCTGCAAGCTATCTTCTGTTTCTGAAGAAACCATGAGCTATCCCATCAGTATATTTGCTATCCATAGGAATTTCAAGCTGGCTCCCAAGTATCTGGTTACTCCCTAACCTTATGTGTTTCCTGACTATCAATCAGTTTCTTGAGGTGTTCCAAACCAGATAACCCCTTGTCAAGAGAAAAGACAATGATTTACACTATTGAGAATGCTTTGAAGAAGTTGAACTGAGGGTATAAAAATCTGTGAAAAAGCAGCAGTGTGTGCGCTTCAAGAAGAAAAAATCTCTCTGATACCATCCACTGTTCTTCTCGAGAGGCTGGAGGAAACATATCGTCTCCCTTCAATGATTGTGCTAGGAACTTTACCTGTCAGCTTTGCAACCCAAGCACCTTGGATTGGTGAGATCCCAGCTAAGTTTCCCCAAATACTTAGTGAAACCAGGGTAGTACTGTAATTGTTTGTGTTTGTTTTTCCTTTGCATGGCTATTACTACTAGTACCATTATATATTTCATATACTTAGCAATAAATAACTTTCATAGTCAAACTGGTAGTAACTGGGTACATTTTTCCTTCTCTACTTCTCCTTCCTCCCATGCTCTGCAGCAATGCTTCTTTTACCTAAGCTAAAGATCCCTGTGAAGCCCAAAAATACTGTGGGGTCTGCTCATCAAGAGGCCAAAGATTGGGACATGCTGAGTTTGAAACACATAAGGGGATCAGCTTACACAGGCTGATTGACCCAGTTTGACTCAGACATGCCCTTATGAACTAAATGCTGGCCCATGCGGGTGTCAGCTGGATTTAGAAGGATTCTGTTCACCTGTGTGCTTGTGTCTGACAGCAGTTTATTGTTGCTCTGATGAACTGATTCTTGGCATATGAGGGTGTCAGCCTGTCCATGCTGATCAACCCGGCCGGGTCAGGCGTGTCATGTTAGTCTGTGTGTGTATGACTGATTTGGTGACTGGAGGAACCCAGCCCCATTGAAACTGATTCCTGCAAGATAGCTCCATTGGGGGTGAGGATACAGCTCCGTATAGAAACACAAGTAACACAAGCAGCACATTGATAGAATTACAAAGACCCTAGAAACGTGTCCCTAATAAATGAGCACACCCCAAAGTAATGGCCAAATCTGGTAACAATAGTCACAGAAGGGATGATCAGCTACCAACAGCCAATGTAGAACTGGTCAAAGAATAGCTAGAGAGGCTGGATATCTATAAATCAGTGGAACTGGACGAACTCCATCTGAGAGTGCTGAATGAACTAGCCAAAGTTATTGCAGGACTGCTGGCAAACCTCTTTGAGAATTCATGGCACTTGGGAGAGGCCCCAAAAGACTGAAAGAGGTCCAATGTTGTGCCCATCTTCAAGAAGGGGAGGATAGAGGCCCCAGGGGACTACAAACCAATTATTCTGACCTCAATCCCAAGAAAAATCCTTGAAAAAATTCTCAAGGAGTCCATATGTGATAAGCTTGTAGAAGGAAAAATTCTGAATGACAGCCAGCATGGCTTTGTTGTGGGTAGGTCATGTGTGACCAACCTCATTTCCTTCTATGACCAGATTACTCATCACCTGGATAACGGAGATGAAGTTGACATCATTTCCTTGGACTTTAGGAAGGATTTGTCTTGATGTCCCATGAGGCTCTCAAGGTAAAACTAGGGGACTATGGGCTCAAAAATTCAATGGTCAGATGGGTAGGAAACTGGCTGCAGGGTCAGACCCAGACAGTAGTAATAGATGGATCTGTGTCAACCTGGTGGAAGGTAGCCAGTGGGGTTCCCCAGGGTTCAGTACTTGGACCAGTGCTTTGCAACACCTACATCAGTGCTCTCAATGTGGGGGTGAAAAGCACACTAGCAAAGTTCGCCAATGACACTAAGTTTTGTGGAAGTGTGTCAATGCTTCAGGGTAGACTAATGATCCAGGTGGACCTAGACAGATTAGTTAAATGGGCAGACCAGAATCAGATACTGTTCGATACTGAAAAGTGTAAAGTGCTTGATCTGGGGAGGAAAAATCTGTAACAAGCTGATAGGCATGATGGTGCTACGCTAGTTAGCACCACGTCTCAAAGGGACCTGGGGGTCATAATTGACCATAAAATGAATAGAATATAAAATGTGATGCTACAGTCAGCAGAGCAAGCAATACGCTGGCATGCATCAAGCAATGTATCTCAAGGAAAACTAAGGAAGTTCTTTTTCCACTCTATTCAGCACTGGTCAGACCGCAGCTGGAGTACTGTGTCCAGTTCTGGGCGCCGCACTTCAAGAAGCATGTGGAGAAGCTGGAGTGAGTCCAGAGAAGACCCACTCATATGATTAGAGGCCTCAAGAGCAAGCCATATGATGAAAGTCTGACAGATATGGGACTGTTCATCCTAGAAAAGAGAAGACTTTGGGGGGATTTGGTAGCAGCTTACAAATATATCAGGGGAGAGCATCAGGGCCTAGGTGAACAACTATTTAACAATGTGCACCAGGGGAAAACCAAAAGAAACAGTCATAACCTCCTAGAAGAAGGTTTCAGACTGGATATAAGGAAAAACTTCTTCACAGATCATGTGACCAAGCTCTGGAATAGACTCCCAGTGGGGATGGTGCAGGCACCTACCCTGAAGATCTTCAAAAGGAGACTGGATGCACACTTTGCTAGGGTTATTTGATCCCAGCAGTCTTTCTGGCCCAGGGCAGTGGGGGGGCAGCAATCTCATCAGGTCCCTTCCAGCCTTAAACTTCTTTGAATCTATGACAATTCCATTTTCAGTGACTGGTTTAAAGATGGTTTGAAAGGCAAGAATTTCTTAGACTCTTGTCTTTTACTGGATCAGCTATGTAGTTGGGATGAAGTTAGACAAGCTTTCAAATACAAGACATTCAATACTTAGCTGACCAGATGACATATTACTTACCTCTCTGAGGCCTATTTTGAAACTCTGCGTGAATCATAGAATCATAGAAGTAAGGCCGGAAGGGACCTTGTAGATCTTCAAGTCCGACCCCCTGCCTGGGCAGGAGAGAAACTGGGCTCAAGTGACCCCAGCCATGTAGGCATCGAGCCAC
>NW_005843210.1:247737-259162 GCF_000455745.1 Alligator sinensis
GCACCCTGCACTTGTCCGTATTGAAACGCATCCTGTTTTTGTCAGCCCACCCTTGCAACCTATCCAGGTCTTTCTGCAGTCTTTCCCTCCCTGCCAGCATGCCCACCTCACCCCAGATTTTGGTATCATCAGTGAATTTGAACAGGTTGCTTTTCACCCCATCGTCCAAATCGCTGATAAAGAAATTGAACAGCGTGGGCCCAAGGACCTAGCCCTGGGGGACTCCGCTGCCCACTTCCCCCCAGGTCGAATATGACCCGTCCACCACCACCCTCTGAGTACGACCCTTCAGCCAATTTGCAATCCATCTGACCGTGTAGGCATCGATGCCCCAGTCACCTAGTTTTTTAACGAGGATGGGGTGAGAGACAGTGTCAAAGGCCTTGCTGAAGTCCAGAAAGATTATATCCACGGCAACACCTGCATCCAATGCTTTTGTGACCTGCTCGTAAAAGGCAATCAGGTTAGTCTGACATGACCTACCCCTAATGAAACCATGCTGATTGCCCCTCAGCATCATCCCTGATGCTGGCCCGTCATTGATGTGCTCCTTGATGATCTTCTCAAAGAGTTTCCCCAGGACTGAGGTAAGACTGACAGGCCTATAGTTGCCCAAGTCTTCCCTCCTCCCTTTCTTAAAGATGGGGACCACATTGGCTATCTTCCAATCATCTGGCACCTGGCCCGAGCACCACAAGTGCTCGTAAAGCCATGCCACGGGCCCTGCAATAACCCCTGCTAGCTCCCTCAACACCCTGGGGTGGAGAGCATCTGGACCTGCTGACTTGAACAAGTCCAGTCCAGCTTGAACTAAGTGCAGAATAGTTTCTGGGGTCTATGTTAAAATCCTTGAAATGATATTGATGAAAATACATTGTTAGCCCTTTGTGTTAGCCCAAACCTAGATAGTGCAGATGTAAGAGTAAAGGATCTAGCAGCCTTTCCAGAAGAAAATCCAGTCTTACAATGGCATCAGTTGCTGAGAATCTACCACTTCCCTTGATAGTATAATCCAGTGCTCAATCAGCCTCTTAAAGCGTGTTCAGGCAACCCCCGCTTAGCACTCTTAATTGGTTCCTGAAAGACTCAACATTAAGCAGGTACATACATGTATAAGAAGGGGAAGAGGAGGACACATGACACATCCTTCCCATATTAAAATATTAGGATACAGGCAGTCCTCACACTTACAACACAATTGGTTCCTGAAAACCACGTCTTAAGTCAAAATGTCATAACTCTGAACCAATTTTCCCATAGGAACAATGTTGTAAAAGAGGAATTGGCTCCTTTATGATGCTCGACATAGCTGCCTCCAGCTGGTAAGTCTGTTGTGGTGGGGGGAAGGAAGGGGTGTGGGGGATCAGATCAATGCCCCCACAGTGAGGGATGGATTGAGGCTGGGGCAAATGCTGCCCACACAGGGCAGGGGGGTGAGGGTGTGGGGGCATGGGGAGGGTGGTTGGGGTGGCTCCTGCTACTTTGTGCCACCGATTTGGGAACAGCTCATTCAGTGGCTCTGTTCTCTGCTCTCACCTGCAGTCTGGGAGGACGGGGGGGTGGGGCATGTGCTCCCAGATCTGCATGGGGTAGGCGGTGCTGGGGATGCACTCTGGGCAGGCAGCAGAAGGTGCTGGGAGTGAAGGCAATGCCTTTCTGCTGCTTGCCTTGCCAGGGCAGGGCAGAGCTGCTGCACTGCCTCTGGACAAGCGGTGCACAGCAGTGGGAGCTGCTCCAGCCTGCCCGCAGCTCCCCAACAAGCAGTGGTTTTATCTCGTGCCCACCCCCACCCTGCCATGGGGGTGTGGTGGCATGTGCCTCCAGATAAAACTTTGGGTTTTATTTCCTGATCTCAAAACAGATGAAAGTGTCTTATTTTTATCCATTTTATCTAGAAAATACTAAATCTCAGGTACAGAAATACCACAGGGGACAGGAGCCAGGAGCTAAAGTCACCTGCCTGTCACAGCAGTATATCTATCATAGAGCTATATATTCCTTCTTCTCTGCTTCCATTCCCTTGCCCTAAACAGCATATATGGGCTAATAGGTGGGATGGTCTTCCTCCCCTAGGATCAGTCACTAGATATTTGAGGATAATTACAAGATTACCTGCTCGCTCAGGCCAGGTACCTAGTTAGGTATCTGTCATAAGCAGTGATGTTACTCATCACCATAATGAACTTTTTCTCAACCCAAGGTAAACCTAGGCTCTTCAAATTAGTCATAAATGAATGACCCCTTCACACTTCTCTTCACTTAGTGACCTCTATTCCAGTAAGTGGAAAGATGGAAAGAAAGATGAAGACATACACTATCAGGACTTCTCACCTAACAATTCGTAAGGCTTACACAACACATTTATCTGGGGTAAGCTGACCTTATATCAGTATAAAAAAGCAGCAGAGAGATGACTACATAACACTTATTGGTGTTATTTCCTAGAATTTTATATAATGTTACCCTGAGAGAAATCAGGGTTAAAATTATAACATTATGTGTTATAGCAACATAGTTATCATATGTCTACTTTTATCCTAGTAGTAGTTTGATCAATTTATATATGCCATCTTTGCCCCCAACAGCTAGGGCACTCATCTGGAGGATATGGGCTCTAGGACCCACACACCCAGAGAAAATTTGAACCTGGGTCTCTCTGACTTCCTACCACAGCTCAGTCGGTACCCAGAGCCTTCTCTGGCACTCTGTTTGAAGCCAAGACACTAATATTGTCACTGAAAATTAAAAAAAGAAAAAGGATGGAGAACAGTGCATATGTGAAGCTTCTACCTCAGACTAGTACCTAAGGCAGGGGTGCGCAATTATTTTGGGCAGAGGGCCGCTTACTGAGTTTTGGCAAGCCATCAAGGGCCGCATGACAGGCAGCCCAGGGCAGCTAAATATTAATTTGCTAAATTTTTTAGGGGCCCTGATAGATTGGCTTGGCAGGCTGCATCCAGCCCCCAGGCTGTATTTTGCCCACCCCGACCTAAGGCTTTTCCTGTTCTACGTCAGTAGCCACCTTGCTGAGCCACGCACCCTCAGCCTTATCCTGTTGGGAACAATACCACCTCTTGTGGCCAGAGGGTCAGCTTCAAAAGGAATGCCAGATGGCTGCCTGGGTTGTTTTCCTTGTGGTGTGATGATTTGAGTGCTTCACTGCACAGTCAGAAAGTTCTAGGTTCAAACCCACCTGAATGAGGTGGGGAGGAAAAGAGGGCTATTTTCCAGAACCACCTGTTTTCCAACTGGATGCTTCAGCCACTGAGTTATGAGGGGAAAACATGGACTACCTGCTTTTCTGCTTCTGAGCATCAGGTCTGTAGTCATGTGTTGGGCATGGATAAGTGTGCTACACATTCCCGGGGCCACTTGAATGGGCCCTAGACACTACTGGGCATTACCAGTCTGTGAGACTAGGCAGTCATGTAGGCATGCATGACTAAATGGTCAGGAATACAATTCCTCTGGGCAAGTAAGTATCAAAAAAGTGACATAGAAAACCAAAAAATGTCCATTTAGATTACAAGGAAAGAAATAGAATGCCACTCTAAGTTATCGTCTAGGTTTCACTGTTTTGAATGTCTTTTGAAGGGATCTTCACTTTACAATACCTACAAAGATGCATACAACCTCCTCTCCAAATTGGGTTTTGAATACAATTCAGTTTATTGGATTCTGTTTTTACAAATTTTTATAACAACACAAAGAAAAAAAAAAGAGGATATCCTTACAGCTCTTCAGAGGCATTTATTTTTTACCCCTAATGAACCAGCTAAAGCCCTCAGTGTCTACTGTATGCTCTAGTGATACAGCTGCTGGGCAGAGCTGTATGGAATTGCCAGCAGGGTTTGGGTGTGCATGCAGTGTGGCACCTTAGCAGTAGTGTTTTCTCCATGCTGCCAAAATTTCCACTCAGAGGGGCCATTCAGTATAGACATAGCCTAAGAATTAGATCTAGCCCTATGTTATTCTTCCTAATTTTGCCACCCAGGGAGAAAAACAGCACTGATGGCATCAATAGAATAGAATAGAATAGCATAGCAAGTTAAGGGTAGGGGAATTTCAGCAAAAACTCCTTGACTTTGCAACCACACACTATGTTGTCTAACAAAACCTGTCTGTTGAATTTGTTCCCTTAAAATCCAACAGACTTTTATTTTCCATACTCTCAGTCTGTCTGTCTATCATTAAGGCAGGTGAGCATGTAAAAATCAAAAGCATATTAGGAATACAAAAACAAAGATAATTCAACCTGACTTGTGCACTTAAGATATTTTGATAATCTTGAGTGACTGGAGTTGAATGAGTAAGGAAAAGTTAGGTATATAGATTAGTCCCCTAAATGCCTTTAAAATTCTGGGCTCTGTGCACAGGAGACAGTTCTTGGCCTGTACAGTGTTCTGACACGTGACAGCAAAAAATGCCATTCTGAGCCACTTTCTGAGGCTGAAGCAGTCTACATCTTTATCAGGTGCATTTGATTTCCTTTTGCAATGACAGCTTTTCAAACTCAGTATGACATCCCATTCCCCATCCATTCATGAGCAGGAGACATTTGGTTTGCAGATAAGAAGAAGTCATATAAGAAAGGAAGTTCACCCTGTGTGCTTCTTTTCTGTGTAGCGAAGAGATCCCTTGCACTATTAGAGAGTTCATAGGATTGAGGTGAGATGCCCATAGTCATACCCATTGTCAACATCCTCTATGCAGTATCACATCTAGCATATCAACATTAGATAAAGGGATTTCCAAGTAAAAGATTAAAAGAAATAATATTTCTCTGATTCCTATATAAGCTAAGTTGTTTTAACTAACCTGACAAATGTGAGAACAAAATAAGTAACTGCCAGCTGGGAACATTTGCTCAATGTGATATTTATTATGTAAACCAGGCTAAAAAATCAATGCTAATTTATCAAGAAACAGACACAAGTAAAGGAAAACATAATGATAGTGATGATGTTCATAGTTCAAGTAACGTTGCTGTAACCATTTGATGTATGGTATTTCTCCTATGTAAAAACAGACAGACAGAGTGTCTGTGCAAACATGTCAGAAGAATGAGGTGTTTCAACTGATAGAGGGTAAATGGAGAGATGGATTGACTGTCACTCTTCATATGATTAGGTAAGGGGTATGCATTCAGATAAAGGTTGTGCAAGCAGATAGATATGGGGTGTGCAAGCAGATAGATATACACCTAAGTGGGATCCTCTGGTCTTAGAAAGCAGTCCCAGTTTTATGTCTACTTCTGATTTGATCACTGGCTGGGAATCAAAGTGCAGAGGGAGAGAGAGAGAGAGCCAGCCAGCCAGCCACAAAAAAGCATCAGGTACCCATGGTAGTTACAGCTGCTTTCAGTTATCCCTTCCTTCTTAGTCCAACCATTGCAATCCTAAGTAGCTTTTCTAGCCTTAGTCCTTAGAGTTATGGGTAGCTTGGATAATGGAGTAGAAGCTTTGATTCCTGTGGCATCACAAGTGTTCATAGGTGAGTGTTTTCAGCTCATAAAATCCTAAATCTTCTCTGCAGCACCCCCACTTCGACATACTTCTGAGTTTTAAATTCTGAGATCAATACACTACGTGTCTATAGCTCTTTCAGAGACCTGGGAAGCAAGCTTCCTCTACCAGAAACAATGATTAAAATCTGTCAGGTGTTGGACTACAGAGGAGGCCAATTAGGATTTTTGAAACAGCCTAAAGGATGTAGAAAACAGGTTTACACTCACTTACAATGGAGTTGGGCAGCTAATAGTTCTAGGCTCCTCTGAAAACCACAGCCAATGTCTGGAAAGCCTTTTATTTTAGAAAGGGAAGCAGTTTGTAACATTAAGCATCATCCTCCTAACCAGATCTTTCCTGCATTGTCAAGAGGATCACACAGCACCTTCCTTTGCATTTATGAATCAGCAGTGCACCTCTAGCAGAACATTGCACAATTTACGCTTAAAGACTCATTACTTCATATCACCAGCCTTGTCTGTAACTTCAGAACCAGGTGCCTCTGGCTGTTAAGAATATATCCTTAGTTCAGCCACATCTCAGAACGGTTCATGTTTTTTGTAAGAGACAAGAAAAGTGGGTCAAGTTTCAAAGAATAAAACCTTGGACATCTTTCCCTGTTTTTCCTCTTATTTCTTACCCTCCCAGTAATGCTGATGCTGAAAATCCTCCCAAGGTTTACTAGGTAATATCAATAAACCTGCTGATTTTAAAATGTGGGTCATTCATGTAAGGATCCTGCACTACACACTGGGTCAACGCTGCAAAGCCTAATCAGGCTTTACAGCCCTGCAGCCTTTATAAAGTACAGCTGACCCAGTTACAGCTAATCAAGGTCAGCTGACCCTCTCTGACTGGCTATGGAGCTATTTTTAAGGAACCCCACCAGCACCTGAGTCCTCCTACACATCACACTAGTCTTCAGTTTCTGAGCAGCTTCTATCCTAGCAACATCTATGGCTGTCCTTAATACAAAAAAAAAAAAAAAACACTAAACCAAAAAACAAATCTATGGCTGTCCTGGTTCCTGATCGTGCCTTTGACTTGTTCCTATATTTCAGCTTTGAATTCTGCCTGCAGAGCTGTTTCCTGACTCCTGACCCTGGTTTGGCTTTTGGAGTTCACCTGTGAATTATCTTTCTGACATGATGACTAGACTTCTAATTCCTGATTCCTTTCTCTGGCTTGGCATTTGGCTCCTGACTTGTAGGCCCTGCAGTCCCTGGGTCCACCCTATTTACCTGCTAGGCTAGTGGACCATGACAATTCAGTCTCAAGAAGAGTCATTTAAAAGTTGGTGATATGCCTTCAGCTATGGGTCTTTTTTACCATTATTATTTAACTAGTTTTAAGCACACAGAGAAACAACACACCTTGGGAAAAGTCCTCAGGCTGGGAATTGACACCTGCAGGGTGGTTAGGGCATTTAACTGGCCTTCAAGGAGAGTGGAGGAGCAAACTTTTGTTTTGTGGTTCTGATGAAGAGTTGGAACAAGAGCCCTGAGCAGGAGAGAGGTATTCTGGTATCCATGCTGAGTTCATAGGGAGTAGTATAGTCCATGCCCTAGAAATGAGGGAATTTTCTATCAGGACTCCTGGCTTCCCCTGTGACCTATGGTAGAAGGTTGGTTTCTAAGGGTTAGGGCAGGTTCAAGATTGTAAGTCAGGATGTCTGTTCAGTTCCCAGTTAAAAAAACATGACTAGTACCCAGCTGTTAAATCAGAAGTGATGAGAACTGCAAGTCAGGACTCCTTGTCTTAGGTATAAGTAGAGGAGTGCCCTACACAGCAGGCCTCCTAAACTTCATGCAGATATTAGAAGTGAACATGCTGTTATAGTGAAAGCTGAGATTTTTCCGAGCTACCTATGAGAGTTGTAAGCCTGTGTACCATGACAGATAATGAGTGCTTACTGTCCACAACCCTTAAACAGGTTGACAAATTTTAGCCTAAGCAGGAAATAAGGAGTCTGGCTAACTGCTGTAGGCCTCACTGGACTCTGGATTAATAAAAATATTACTCAGTGTATAGACAAATTGTACAAAGGTTCTGCTACAGCACTGACAAAAACAAGCCACACTGGGGCATGTCTACACATTCATTAATGCTTGATGATTACTGAGCATTTAATTTAGTGCTTGTATAATCAAGTACTAAATAAATGTTCAAAAACCAGAGTTACTGCACACTAGTGCTGGTGAACCCCTTTTTAGTGACACTAGTGCATAGTAGCCTAATAATACTGTGCAGTAGTGTATTAGTACTGTCCATGCTGTGATGTACTACTGAACAATATTAGGCTATTTCACAGTTAGAGTCTCATGTAACTGCACCCACTGAGACCAGAATTGGGCAGACCTTATATAGCTTACAAAGAGGTGCTGAGAAAGTGATGTTGTTAGCCCATATAGGTGCCTCACATGACCAGTGGATAGAGAAAATGATTAGACCAGCCAGAACACCAAACAAGAATTGGAGTAACCTAGTAAAAAGGTTCCTTAGTTTGGTGGGAAGGTTACACTGTCTGGTGAGAACTGGGATGTGGATGGTGTCACCAAAAAGTATTAGTGATTGTTGAGAACTAGGATGTGCATGCTGTAAACATGAAGTAGTTTTGAGTGGTGGATTAAACTCTATGATGCATTGTGCTGGCCTGGGGCAAGGTAGGGAGGGAGAACAAGTACTTTATGCATATATCTTGCCTGCAAGAAATCCAGTTATCACTGCATAATGGTGGGCTATGGATGTTAGTGACTATGCTTATAAAATGCTATGCCTATATGCAATAAAATCAGCCAAGCTTTTGTCACTAAGAATCGAGCCTCTCTCTAATAATGAGGTTGTCAATGGAGAGAGGCTGCGTGCAGAAGCAGTCAGCACCACAGATGGCATCCTGACACACTGGGCATACAGACCACCCAAATGAGGGAGCCTGATGTGACTGGTAACACCTGACCCCTACAGGCAGGTGAGCACCCTGACAACACTGACAGTCTGATTATGGCTCTCAGTGACAGTGTACCAGAAAGCAGTGGTCGTTCTGAAAAATGCATTTTATTTGGCAGCAAAAGATCTCAGTGAAGTGGTTCCATGCTGATATTTTGGTCACCACAAAAGGCTTCTTGTGTTTAGCTAAATATTTCTAGTGGCAAGGGTGATTACAGCACTTTTTGAGGAAGGAGATTCAAAGCCTATCTATGTAAGGGAGCCCAAGGATCCAGATCTCCTACACTTAAAGAGACAGTCTAAACAGTAAAATGTCCTGGATTAAATGGTGAGAGGCCCCTCCTCTTCCTTTTTTCATCCCACCACCTGGCCCCTTCATTTCCCTTTTGATCCCTAAGATCTGCTGAGAGCAACTTGCTGCAGGTACCATCAGTGTGCCAATTTAGTCTGGTGATAATGCATGGAAGGTCATTCTTAGTAGTCGTTCATCATCTATGGGGTTTTCTCAGTCTTGTTGCCCATCAAAGCCTGAGCTTCTTGGACTCAGACCAGGACTTCTGGTCCCTGTATCAACTGATGACTGTCTGAGCCTCTGTCCCCCACCAACCCACTCCACCCAGTGAACTACATTCTGGATCTATGTCTGGAGAGGGACTTTCTTCTTTAAGGGATGTGAACTCTTCTTTAAGACTGCACCTGATGTCACATTCAGTGAAGCAGGTAGCCCTTCTTAAACAAGATGCCATTTGTCAGCTAACTGCAGTATAACAGGCAGATTCTCAAAGCCAAATATCAGGCAGCTGTCAAAAATCCAGGTTATTTCATTTTCTTCTGTTTTTCTCCCCCATTTCCCTGTGCCCCCCAGGGCTTATGTCCATGGAAATTTTTTTTTTCCAAGTCAGTCTCTTGTACTGAGGCTTCTTTGATGTCTCTATTGGGTGCCAATTATGGAAAGACGTTTCCACATGGGGGAACATGGAACAGGTGACACAATGGTAGGAGTCTACTACAGACCCCCAACCAGGAACAAGAGCTCGACCTGGAATTTGTCAGGGAACTGGCTGAGGCCACACACTTGCGGTGCATGGTTGTCATGGGAGACTTAAACTACCTAGACATCTCATGGGAACAGCACTCAGCCAAATCTGAAGAGTCGCAAAGATTCCTCATGTGCGTAGACGAGCTCTACCTGACCCAAGAAGTCTATGGACCAACAAGAGGCAAAGCACTGCTAAACCTAGTACTGGCTAAAGTGGATAATCTAGTCAGCAACCTAAAGATTGAAGGAAAGCTGGGAGACAGTGGCCCCAAGCTGATCACTTTTACTATCCATCGCAAAGCTGGCAAGTCAGTCAATAATGCAGAAGTCCTCGACTTTAGCAAAGCTGACTTTGATAAGCTCAGGAGGCTCTTTGTCAAGGCTCTAAGGGACCATGACTCAACAGGGAAGGGAATTCAAGAGGAGTGGTCACTCCTTAAGGGAGGGATCCTGAAAGCACAAGGGATGTCCATCCTATCTCAGAGGAAAGGTAGCAAAAGGGCACAGCAACTCCTTTGGCTCAGCAGGGAACTCATGCACCTCCTACACCAAAAAAGAGAGGCTTATAAAAGATAGAAAATAGGAATCACTTGTCTGTACCCGTAGGGAGTAAACCAGGAAAGCCAAGGCTGCAACCAAACTCCATCTAGCTAAAACATATCGAGGGCAATAAAAAGTCCTTTTTTAGATATGTGGGGAGTCAGAAGAAAAGCAAGGGTAACATTGGACCCCTGTTAAACCAAATGGGACAACTGACAGCCAGAAAAAAGCCAACATACTTAATGGATACTTTGTGCCAGTTTTTCATCAACCCAAAGGCACCGCCCTGCTTAGCAAGATGTGGGATGGCCAGGGTGAGGGTGAATTTATACCCAGCATCAGTGTAGACCTTGTAAAGGAACACCTTGAGAGGCTGGACACCACTTACTACACTTACTAGCACCAAGGGCAAAAGAAACTTGGGGGTCATGATTGACCACAAGATGAACATGAGCCACCAATGTGACGTTGCAGCTGGTAAAGCAAACCAAACCTTCAAGTCAGTGGGTCCTGACAGATTGCACCCCAGGGTACTTAAGGAGCTGGCAGGAATTATAGCTCAGCCACTGGCAAAGATTTTCAAAAACTCCTGGTGCTCAGGTGAAATACCTGAAGATTGGAATAAGGCCAATGTGGTGACCATCTTCAAGAAAGGGAGGAAAGTAGATCCAGGGAACTACAGGCCAATCAGCTTGACCTCCATCCCTGGAAAGATTCTAGAAAAATCATCAAAGAAACCATTCTTGATCACCTGGCTAATGGCAACATCCTGAGGGATAGCCAGCATGGGTTTGTTGCGGGTAGGTCTTGCCTGACTAATCTCATTTCCTTCTGTGACCAGGTGACACCACATGGACAAGGGAGAAGAGATTGACATCATATATCTGGACTTCAAAAAAGTCTTTGATCTGGTGTCCCATGATTTCATCTTGGAAAAATTGGCCAACAGTGGCCTCAGCTACACTACAGTCTGATGGCTAGGGAATTGGCTCTGAGGCCAAACTCAGAGAGTGGTGGTCGACAGAAAGGAATTATCATGGTGCTCTGTGACCAGTGGGGCTCCCCAAGGCTCCGTCCTTGGACCTGTTCTCTTTAACGTCTTTATCAACAATGTGGATACTGGTGTCAGAAGTGGACTGGCCATGTTTGTCGATGACACCAAACTTTGGGGTAGAGCATCCACACCTGAGGATAGGCTGGTGAACCAGGCTGACTTGGATAAGTTGAAAAGTGGGCAGATACAAACCTGATGACTTTCAATACCAACAAATGTAAGGTACTCCACCTTGGGGAAAAAAACCCCGCAGCATGCTTGTAGGCTTGGCAGTGCTACACTTACTAGCACCAAGGGCAAAAGAAACTTGGGGGTCATGATTGACCACAAGATGAACAT
>NW_005843210.1:259524-264641 GCF_000455745.1 Alligator sinensis
CGGGGGCGGCTAGCGATTGGCTTGCTAGCCGTATAAGAGGCTTGAGTGGTTTCTGCCCAAGTTGGAGATCTCCGGAGGAGAACCTCACAAGGGAGGACTCCGTAATCATCTTGAGGAGAACTCTAGGTGCGCTGTGGAGTTTATCAAACCCCGCGTGTGCCTTAGAGCTGGCTATAGAGGTCTGATCAACCTCTGGCCTCTCCCCGTCGCCGAGCGCAATCCTTCGACGAACCCCTCTTCCCTGCGCGCAAGTTCCACGAAGCCAACAAACTTCATGTGAGTTTATCCAGAGCTCTGTCCAAGTCCTTACGAGTTGAAACTGGAACTTAAGCGAAGCTTTTCCTGGAAGTCTTTCCAGCCTGCACCGCGACCATCTATGGTGTAAGTAAACGATCTTAAACAACCACTAAGCGTCCGTGCCTAATTCTAGTCCGCCGGCCTGCATTCCCTGACCCCCGTGGCAGGGCTGCTGGCCACAGCCCGCGCCGCGCGAAAGCCCCCGAGAACCTGGGACCGCTCCTGGCCCGCACAGATCTGAGGGGATGTCTGTTCACCAGAGCACCCTAAGGGATGATAAGGACCAGTGGTCATAAACTCCTCCAACAGCATTATAGGCTTGACAATAGGAAAAATGTCTTTACTGTCCGAGTTGCCAAAGCCTGGAATAGGCTCCCTCCATAGGTGGTGCAAGCACCTACTCTGGACTCCTTTAACAAGTCTTTGGATGCTTATCTTGCTGGAATCCTTTGACCCTAGCTGACTTCTTGTCCTTGGGCATGGGGCTGGACTCCATGACCTCCCAAGGTCCCTTCCAGCCCTGATGTCTATGAAATCTATCAAATCCGTTGTGCCTCTGCTGGGGCTTCAGTCCAGTTTGGATCAGGAATGTCTTCATCTGCAAATTAATCCATCATATTCTTTTAGAATCTGATGGTAATGTTTCAGACATGTTGCAACCACCATGGAGCAGGAAATATGTAAGTGGCAAGGATTATTTTATTTTTATTTTTATTTTTGGAGGGGTGGAGTAATTGCATTTCAGAAGATGAACACTTTTTATTTGAAAGCTTGTCTAAATTTATGCCAACCACTAATCCAATAACAGATCACCCCCCGAAAAAATGCTTGTTGTTCTAGGAACTGACACTTAGGGTAGAGCCCCATCTTCGCTCCCAATCAAATCAAGGGCAATGTTAACCCATTCTTTCCCAGGGTACAAGAGCGTACAAGAACATCAGGGAAAACAAAATATGCAATATTATCAAAAAGACTACAAAAAAACACACACATTTTGTTTTGCAATATTGCAGCCCAATACCATATTCTGCCATAGCTCACCGCTATATTCTGTTATCCACACTTTGAGAATCAGTGACATGAAAACAACCACCTCATATTTATTGAACAGCATCCCCTTTTAAACAAGGAAATCAACACCAGTCGTGGTGTAAATCACTGAGGCCAACTTGTCCATGGGGAATTTTCTGAATGGTTGAATATAGATGTAAATGCTGGGTATGAATATTAAACACACCACTGTGACCTAGGCTCCACAAGTAGATATGGCCTTGTGCTTCCCATCTATAGCATGAGCTCTTATGTTGACTAAGATGACAGTGTATGAAATAAATAAGATAATGAAGATTGAGACAAGCATCCCACCATTTGAGACCATCAGTAACTCCACAAAATAGGTGCCAGTGCAGGCCAACTTGATGATTTGAGGGATATCACTGTCACAGGGAGAAACAGAAGGGGGGACCCCAAAATACCAGGGGGTAGCCCCAGGGTCAGGAACACTCAGAGAGGATGGAAAGAAAAAGAAAAGATGAAGGGAGATATTTACCTACAGCGGGACCCACGGTGGAGCCAGAACTGAGGGAGGAACCTGTACGGCTCGTCAGCCGTGCCTTTATACAGTTGCGGCCGGCTGGTGATGTCAGCTGTGATTGCCAGCCAGCGGAAATAAAACAGGACACTGGCAAGAAGGAAGGGGGCAGCAGATTGACGCCGGCAGGGACGCCGGCAGGAGGTGCCTCCCCAAAGCTCTGGCAGGAGCAAGAGGAGCCAGAAGCTGCTTCCCCCAGCAGGGAAGGATGTGCTGGTATGTGCTGCGAGCCAGAGACTGCTGGCTACAGCAAAAGGAGCCAGGAGCTGAAGGTGGCTCCTCAACACTGGGAACCCAGACAAAAGGGCAGAGGGAAGCAGGAAGACCCCGACACCAGTGGCCACAGCAGAGGACCTGGATAGGCCAGTACAGGTCATGGCACCAGACCAGGTGGAACCATTGAGGGCACTGGAGGAGCCAAAGAGTCGCACCAGGTGGGGGATGGGAGACAAGAGCAGCATGAGGGGCTGCAAAACCCGGCATTCGGCGGCGTAGTGTCAACCAAGTGGGGGATGAGGGGACAGTCATCCACCAGAGGACCACAGCGGGCTGAAGAAACCAAAGGCTGGGCAACAAGAGTTAAGAATCGGGGTGGAATCCGCAGGCTACCCCGGCCACACCTAGGGCCGAGCATAGACCCATAGGGTCGAGAGAGAGTTGTTAGCAACTCGGCCAAGGGGCCTAGCAAGGGGACAGTTGGGTCCCTCAAAGGGCAGCATCCTTATAGGCTCGGCAGTGCTATGTTGGCTAGCACTATGGAAGAAAGAGACTTGGGGGTCATCATTGACCACAAGATGAACATGAACCTGCAGTGCGATGCTGCGGCTAGTAAAGCGACCAAAACGCTGGCTTGCATCCATAGATGCTTCTCCAGCAAATCCCGGGACGTCATTCTCCCCTTGTACTCGGCCTTGGTGAGGCCACAGCTGGAGTACTGCATCCAGTTTTGGGCTCCACAATTCAAAAAGGATGTGGAGAAGCTTGAGAGAGTGCAGAGAAGAGCCACGCGCATGATCAGAGGTCAGGGAAGCAGACCCTACGATGACAGGCTGAGAGCCCTTGGGCTCTTTAGCCTGGAAAAGCGCAGGCTCAGGGGTGATCTGATGGCCACCTACAAGTTTATCAGGGGTGACCACCAGGATCTGGGGGAACGTTTGTTCACCAGAGCGCCCCAAGGGATGACGAGGTCGAATGGTCACAAACTACTTCAAGACCGTTTCAGGCTGGACATAAGGAAGAACTTCTTTACTGTCCGAGCCCCCAAGGTGTGGAACAGCCTGCCACCGGAGGTGGTTCAAGCGCCTTCATTGAACACCTTCAAGAGCAAACTGGATGCTTATCTTGCTGGGATCCTATGACCCCAGCTGACTTCCTGCCCTTTGGGCGGGGGGCTGGACTCGATGATCTTCTGAGGTCCCTTCCAGCCCTGATGTCTATGAAATCTATGTCTATGTATCAGTAGTTTATTTTGGTGTATTTTGTGTTGCCCACTTTCGGAGGGGTTGAGGGTCAGAATTTGGGGAGCCTGTTTCTTTTTACATATGCCAGAGGGTGGTTGTTAGCCTTAGGGAAAAGGCGGCAGCCTCGTGGCCCAGGTAGGATACTGCAGGCTGCTTACACTTTAGGCAGGGTGGCTCATCCCTTCCGCAAAAGTGAGCTGGGGCAATGGTCAGGAGGCTGGCCAAGAGGACAACAGACACCCACCAAGGCTGGGTATAAGGGCGAGGTAGAGAGGAGGTGGAGCCTCGCAGAAGACTGCCAGACAGATGTCCCACTGTCAAGAGACTCCGAGTGGTTTGACCCTCCACTGAAGTAAGATTCAAAGTCATGGCAGGTGGGACTGGGGCAGACCATACCGGAAGTGAACACCTACTCGGCGGACCACCAGGGACAGGAAGGTGAACATCATCGAACATCCGGAATAGAGCCACACGTGACCAGATGTTTGAGGCCAGGCGGGCACAATCACAATATAAATTATTCAGGACATAGAGTCCACAAAATGGTAACTGGAGGATCAGACCAATCTGAACAATGGAGCTAATCAATCCACCTACCCATGTCCCAGCCACTAGCTCCTACACACATACCCTGACTAATGATAATCAAGTATCTCAGTGGTTTGTTCATGGCCACATACCAATCAACTGCCATCATCACCATTGTGCCCCCAATGAAGTGAAAGAAGAACATTTGGAGGATGCATTCATTGAATGAGATAATTTTGTGCTGGAGGAAGAGACAGGAGAGTAACTTGGGTGCATTGACTGAGGAGTCACTGACATCTAGAAAAGCTAAATTGGCCAGCAGAAAGTACATAGGGCTGTGGAGCCGGTGGTCTAAGATTACTGTGCTAATGATGGTGAAGTTTCCCAGCCAAGGTGTCACAGAGTGTAAAGAAGACTGCAAAGGGAAAAGACTGTAGCTCATGATTCTGCGTAAGGCCCAAGAGGATGAATTCTTTCACAACTGTGGAGCTTAGTTTCTGTTGGTCCATTTATCCTCTTTAGTTCGTGCCCGGGAAGGGAACAGAAATGATAAGGGTTATGATGGGAATACAGTGAATTCCTGCTAATACATCAACTTTTACTCCATATGTACAAGGACAGATTTCAACTTCCTGTGTTTGCTGAATTCAGCAACGTGCCCTCAGCCCCAGTGGTAAGTAACACTTCTGCAGCAGACTTAGAAAGACAGCTTACCAAACAGGCATCAAATTCAAGGGGCTCTCAACATCCCTGCTTGTGAGGAAGACCCATCAGCCAAGAGCAGTGAACCGGCAAGCTCCAGCTTCCCGGGTCAAGTGCTCAACTTCCAAAAGGTCTAGGTAACTTTCTTTCAACACACAGCCTTGAGTTCAGTGAAAGGAAACATTTCATGCTTAGCAAACCAGCATTTTTTAATGAAATTTGGTTTAGACTGACTGGAAATTTTCTGACAATCTCAGATGATCTCCAGAGACACCTCTGGTCCTGGGAAGTGAAGAGGAAGATTTGGTACAGAAAACAATTACCTCAGTAAATTCCAACTCTTCATTTTCACTCATTCCTTATCCTATAGAAAATAACCAAGCAATACTTCTGCTGCAAAGAACTCAGAAAACCCCAACAGGGCAGAATGCTTTTCAAACTGTGGAGTCTTTCTTGAAATCTATAGGTTTGTTTTGTGAATCATGTTTGTAAACTTAACAGTGCTAACAATGGTGTGGCATCCTTGGAAAGATCTCAAG
>NW_005843210.1:264897-266321 GCF_000455745.1 Alligator sinensis
GTGGTGTCGGCAGCAGGGATGAGGCTGGTGAGCACGGACAGAAGCTACTGGCAGCATCCACAGCAGGGACGGGGCTGGCGAGCACCTGAAGAAGCCACCAGAGGCATCAGTAATGGGGGACGGCCCTGTCAGGGGAGGCACATGCCCCCCACTCCACCGTGCCCTCTATACCAGTCACCTATGGTTCCTGGGTCTCATTGCAAACATGGTGGTGGCTCTGCTCTCAGTGCACAGCCACTGAACAGCGAGACCAAGGAGCTGGAGGAAGCATGCTGTACTTAAACCACTCAAAGCAGCTGCTTTCCATGTGGTGGTGGAGTGATAAGAAGCAAAAGTTTGGAGGGTGGGAAGGGGTAGAGGGGCTGGGAGCTGTGCATGCCAGAATGCTGAAGGGCTGAAAATTAAGTGTTTTATCTCCCTGGAGCTGACTAACAGTACTGACTAATAGTACCCTGGAATGACTTGGGTAAGATGGAACAAAGATAACCCTTACTTCAATTATCTGTTCTTTAACATGTTTAGTGAGTACTTAGAATGGGATAACGCCCTTTAGTGAGTGACTGTTCCCATTTTAAGTGCCTCTATGATGGTTTAAAGGTAACCTGTAACACTACGCTTAATCTCTCCTCTTAATTTCACTACCAGGGGACAGAGACCATTACTATCTCAGTGAAGATATAGATTCTCAGTACTTCCAATATCAGGAAAAGACAGTGGGAACATTAATCCTTCAAATAAGGCATCCTCAAGCTTTTCCATCCTAAATCCCCTTCCACCTAGCCAGTATCTAGGCAAGACCTCCCTCCTACTTAGCCATATGGCAATTGCATTCTGGCAGGAGGCAAGTAGATATGCACCTTATAGACTAGCTAAATCAGAGGTATGTAGCATGATCTTTCTTAAGCCAGATTTTACTTCATCACATGCTATAAAAAAATATGCACAGAGCAGTGAATCCAATAGAATACAAAAGACAGAATGAAGGGAGGGAGAGAAGAAAGAGAGGGGACAAGGGAAAGTGCTGGGAGAAGCAAACAAGTAATAAACCCATAAGGGAAAAAAGGGTCACAAAAGCTAATCCAGGTCATGAGATAAGCATAGTCTAAACTGTGACTATGCTTTCTTAACACAAGCATGTATTTTGATCTTTTCTTTTTCTGTGATTTCCATTCATTTTTATATTTAAAGTTTCCTTGTTTAAGAAAAGCTACCTGGGGTCAGTGATGACATGTCCACAGAGGATAAAACAGTCTGCCGGTGTGCAATTTCATTTGCACTTACATGTAGGGACACCCTGCATGCCCAACATAGACAGCAGAGGGGCAATGCAAGCACTTGATGGTGTATATGATTTTTGTAGAGGTACAGGTGAAAGAACCTCCAAGTCATCAGAGAATCATAGAATCATAGCAGTCGGGTCGGAA
>NW_005843211.1:0-5532 GCF_000455745.1 Alligator sinensis
TGGCTGAACCTCCAAAGCGGCGCTGAATCTTCAGATCTGATTCAGCCGAATCGAATTGGGACAGTGATTTGAATCTCTGAATTGAATAACTGTCCCTCCAAATTGGCCAAATCTGAATCTGAAGTGCCCATCAGATATGTACCCAGGGCAGGTGCAGGCTCGAGCTGCCACCCTGCTTCCCTCCCCCAGGGCCTCTGGAGCTCCCCCAGGAGTGTGTGCAGTGGTGGGGAACCAGCCCACCCAAGCCTGCAAAAGGGGGAATGTGGGCAGGGGGCTGTGGACCTGGGTCCATAGCCCTGGCAGCTGAGGGTCCCCTCCGGCAGGGCTGGGGGAGCAGGGCCTGTAGGTAGAGGGCAAGAGGCACCAGCAAGGCTGTGGGTGGGGAGTGAGGGGCACCAGGGGAGCTGTGGGGGGGCTTTAATTTTAATCATGGATTTTTGGGGTTTTAGCAGAGAATTTGGTATTTTTTATCAGGGAAAACCAGGATCCCTGATGAAGAGGAGCTTAGAGAATGAGTAAAAAGGTAGATGTAGGACAAACCTTTATTGTAAGCTTTTTGTAAGGTAGAGTTCTTTTGTTTCACTTTGGAAGTGGGATTAGGTTTTTTTAGAGGAAAAAAATAATTCTTTTTCCAAGGGTCAGTGTGGAGTGTGGGTCAGGGCAGCTCCAGGTGGAGTTCAGTTGCATTCCCTGTGTTGATCCCTGCTTCACTCAAAATTGAAAACAATTGCTCAGAGAGGCAGCAGCATTTCTATACAGGTAGTGCTGAGGGAATCAATTGATACTTCTTGTGAATAACTCCATGTAAAGCAGCGTTTGGGTCTTCAGCCAAATGAATATGGTTTATAATCTCCATGCCCTGAGCTAAATGTTTCTCAGTGAGGCATAGACAAAACATAGAATACCCTAATGTAATAACAGCATTTAGAATGCTTTCCATACACAGCTGAGTACAAAGTTCCCAAATTGTCTGGTTTTATATCCTCAGGTTTGTGTCCAGTCCACACACTCATGACTTCCTTGTACTGGTGCAGCTAGGAGACAGCCCATGCAGCCTTCTTAAGGTCTCTTTCTCAAGCAATATCTCAGTATGCCATAACAACAAAAGATGCATAAGAGATTTCATGAGGCTTTTACATCCCTGCCACAAGGCAGGGCCCATTTGTTCAATTCCTAGTTGTTTTCTGAAGGTGCTGTGGCACCGTCTTCTTCTTCTGAAGCACCAGGCCTCTGTTTATCACAAAAGCATTTCTCTTTTCCAATACAGTGGTTACAGGTCTGCTGTTGTCTTTCTGGTTTCATTAGAAAGGCTTCATCAAGCTGCATAGGGATTTTAAAGGAGAAACTCTAGTTAGCCATTGTTTAAGGAATTCATAGCTAATTCTTGCCCACCCACCAACACCCCTAAGGGCCCCCACACCCATGGTTCAAGACACTTACCAGGGCCTCTGCCCCCTCGGAGACATCTTCTCCCTCAGTGTCTAACACGAGACACCCCTTTTCTCCAGCATCCTCAGCATCTGCTCTGGGCATCTGGCCATCAAACATCTCAGGCAACCCTTGGGTAGGCCCACCCACTTATTTCAGGGCAAACCACCCACCTACTTCATCTGCCACGGCTTGATGATAACAATTGGAAGATGTCAGTAAGGTGGGAGGCTGCCCATTTACTTGCCGCGGTGCCAAAAGCCCATATACATGACTCTGACCTTCCCTATACCATGTCCCATGCCTCACAGATGGCATCCATATTCCTCCAGTGCCTCACACTGGGACCTGTGCTCCAGAGTCTCACATGGGACTGTCACTCCCCACTGGAGCTCGCAGTCCCTGTGTCCTAACACTGGGCTCTCCTTCTGTCCAGGGCTCCAAACCCCTTCTTAACACAGGGCTCCAAGCCCCATCCCTTACCCCACACTGAGCTATGATCCCCTTATCCCTTCACCCCAGGAGCTTCACGCATAGCTCCCCGCTATAGACAGTGACCTGGGCAGTGGGTCCAGCACTTTATTGGTTCTTCCCATGCCTCCTGATAGCAATTTCAGGGTTCACTTTAATACGCTCCCTGGAAGGCCCTGTACACGTGGGTGGTTCATGTCCACCACGCCTGCATACTTGCCACTCATCCTGATGTGACGTGACAGTGGTGCATAGTGGCATCAGCACTCATACCAACCCGCCCAGCATGGTGCATGCTTTGTAAGCTGCCCATTGCCAAAAGGAGCGGTGACCTCCAGTGGCGATTGATGCATGGGATACTGGCCACCAGCACTCTTGTCCGCCACATGGATGCAGCTGTGTCAGCGGCCTGCCCCTTTTGTCTGGGTGAGGTAGAAGAGAATCTGTTCCATGCCTTCCTTGGGTGCCCCCAGCAGCCCTTGGTGCTTTATTCGAGGCATTGGACTTGGACCTGTTGGAGGCTACCTAGTTGTTTTCCTTTCCTTACTGGGTGGCTGAGGGGGGATGTCATTTGCCTGGCCAACTTTCAGCTTGGCCAGGCCAAGATGGCCATCCTCAAGAGCCACAGGAACTGGCTTGCTGAGGCCATCTCTGATGATGCCGTGAGACTCTTTTAGTTCTTGGTCTGGGTGCATCTGTTGCTGGAATTCAACCATGTGGTCCTCCATGCCTTTCAGGCATGCTGAGCCATTCAGGGGGTGCTCTGCCACATTGAAGATGGCTGCTTGGTCCTCAAGTGTGATACTGCTCTCCCCTTCCCAGGGTCCCAGCATGGATTTTAGAAGGTTAATGTTGTACCAGAATGTTTTTATGTTTAGACTGGGAGGGCTGGCCTTGCGGGCTGTAGGTCCAGCCTCTGTCTGTTGTACCTGGGCTCCTGTGTGGGCCATCCTTTGTTGTACTGCTACTCCTTTTTCCCTTAATAAAGGTTCAAAAGTCTGCCTGCCTGCCTGCCTTCCTTCCTTCCTTTTCTTATTGATTTAGTGAAATAATGTATTTTCAGTCCAGCCATTATAAGAAACAGAAGAAAATGTGGTGGGAGAAAGATTTGTGTTAAAAGAAACAAAGTTCAGGCTTCCAAGAGGGACGTTTTGGAATAGTGAGGGAGATTTGTTCTTGAAATATAATTGAACCCTGTCCCTGGTAAAATGACTTCTTGTTTAGGTATATTCTCTGCCAACTTTCTGAAGGTTTAGTTACATGTAAGCTTCAATATTCCTATATTATGTTAACTTGACAGTTAGCTCTTGCTGATGTCATGATACAGCAGACATAAAAAGGCTGACTCCAGTTCAAATACATTTATGGTAAAGCTCCCTATTGCTATGAACTCAGCTTCAGCTCACTTTAAAAGATTTTTTCTCCCTGATGAAGCAACAATACTTTTACATTGACATAGCTGGTTTATTAGGTTGCGTGCATGTTGGTGTGTGTTCTAAGAATCGCGTATTGCATGTGTTCTAAGAATTATGGTGACACCAAACCAGCAAATGTCCACAATTAAAATGGATTAGTCTTATGAGTGGAGCAACTGAAACAAAAAGCATAGACATCCCCTTCCTTTTCAGCTATTTTTATTTGAAATGACAACAGTAAGCAAGGGGAAGGTGGAGCTCTTAATCTGCCATAACTATGAAAGGGGTGTACTGATCATATGCTACAAACTGCATCTTTTGTAGACTGTTCAACACCCCTTAAAGGTTTGCCAAGCCCACTCTGCAATTGGTTGCCAGGGGCTGCAGATGTTGGAAAAGAGGAATTTCAATGAAAGGCCCTGATTCAGCAACCTAAGTAGTCTGCCTCTCACAGCCAAAGTAATCAGATTGGCAGCTAAATCAAAGCCTACAGTGGGCCCTTTGTTTGGGGAGCTCTAGAGGTTAGTAATTGACAGAAGGTCAACAAAGTTTTATGAAGAAAAGAACAGAATATTAGAGGGTATTAAACTGAAGAGTTTGTTCATTTGGGAGTTTTATATTATTGAAGAAAAGTTAGAACCCAAGTCAAAGGTTAACATAGTGAGAGGCAAAGGTTATGTATTACGGTTTAAATCAAGAAAACAATTTCAATGCCAGAATTAGCATGTATTTACAAGTGGGGAATTGGACAGAGTTCAAATGCAAAGCATGAACAACTGCATTTTGGAAATATTATTCTTTAATGGTAAACAAATTATATTCAAGCGCTGTGCATGTGATATGGCTTATGCTTTTATTTTTGAGTGTGTGTATGTGGGTGTGTGTTTGGTATTTTTATGTCTGGCTAATAATTAAATTCATGTTTACTTACGTGCTTCTCCATAAAAAGTCATCTGTAGAAATTTCTAAATTATATAACCCGTCAAATCCTTTGCCCATTTACACACTGTTTTTCATGTTTTACCTTAAAAGTGCACTTTGGTAGGAATAAAATTAACAAAAGAAGGAATGCTAGACTCAGTTCAGAAGGTGTATAGTTATATCCAAACTGAGCAGCAGCTGTGATTTTTTACATAGATGTTTTTCTTAAAATCGATAGTGCTAGGTCTATCCTTGCAAGTATTGTACATTCTCATAAACAGAGGGTGTTATCCTAACAATCTGCTTCCTTTTATTTTAATTTATAGAAGTAAAAAACTAATATTATTTTGTATAATCTACACAATCAGAATATAGTATACAAATTGTTATGGAGCTAAGAAATGTCTTATCCATGTAACCAGTACGTATACTGCTCACTATTATCCAAACTTCTAGAACACAATAATGAAACTCATTCCTGTTTCAAAATTTATCAGTACATTTTTAATTGCTTAGCACCAAAAGGTCAGGAATTCATTTTTACACACCTCCAGAGGTAACTGTCTCCATCTCTACATTCTTTAACCAGTCCAGAAAGAGAGATTGTAGCTAGTGGTGCTGTCTTCCAAATAAAGCAATAAAATTGAAAATATGCCATATATCAGACTCTTTCCTCCGTTCTTGATTTCTTGAGGATCTGTTTTTTTGGCCTGAACTTTTAAATCATCCTTCTTGGTCTAGTCAACATTTTCAAAGGAGACTATTGACACGCTGGATGCAGAGTGCTGCACAGTAGCCAGGGTGGTTTGTATGACTTCAGTTAACTGTGTATTTACATACCAGCATGTTAGTCTGCTAACTTTTAAGCAGTGTGAGTTGACAGTATCACAGCTAGGATTCAGCCATGAGCATTTCTCTCCAAGTCAGGTATCCAGTAATAGCTGTTTGCGTACACTGATTTTTATCATCCACTTTGGTTGGTTTTTGTTTGTTCATTTCCTGTAATACTGTTTGCTTACTTTCAAGCCTGTCCCTTACTAGTGGAAGTATTTAAGTCTTTCTTCCGTAGTTGAGCAACAATGCGAGGGCTATAAAACACATGAAAAAGCATTTAAACTTTTGAAATCTCGTGTTCTTTTCTTTTCATATTTGAAATGAATGCATTGATATGCAAGTAGGACTTACCTACCAGTACAAACTCCGAAAAGATCCTGTGGGTTTGTATCTGTATCACCACCAATTAAGATATGAGGCACTATGGTACGTTTTGCACATTCTTTCCCCAGTTGAAAAGCAG
>NW_005843211.1:5563-11675 GCF_000455745.1 Alligator sinensis
TCAAATTCTGTTTGCAGTGTGAGGGACAACTTGGCCCACCGAGTGTTTAAAATCAAGAATACTATCATTTACCAGGTTCTCAAACATCAAGGAAGATGGCCACAATGAGGTTACTGTGCCAGTACTGCCACAGCCACAATATTATTGCTACTTTTCTTATTTGGCATTGCTGTTTGTTCACTTAGTAGAAAATATGCTGTACACGCTGCAAGGCACCAATGAAGGCTTTGTTTGGACAAGAGAATTTACCATGTAAAATGCAATGGAGAGTTTATAATTCTAGTTGACCAAATTGTTCAATCCAGGTGTAAATGACAGTGAAGAATGCTTGGGAAGTAACGGGGAAAACTAGAGAGATGGGGAAGGAAAGGCAAATGGGACATCTGATCTAGGAGCATTTTTACATGTGCTCCAGATGCGGTACCAGGTGCTTTAATTAGTGAACCACACTAATTAAAAGTGCCCACACCTCACGTGTATCAGTGTCCCCATGCCTGTTGAAAAAATGGTGGCAGGGCACTTTGAACTGAAGCTCATTGAACATGTTTTATTTCAAAGCGCCCTGCTGCCTTTTTTTCAGTGTGGGGATGCCCGGGGATGCTGATACATGTGATGCGAAAGGCTGCCAGAGCACATCAATTTCTGTGCTCCAGGAGGTTCGATTGAGTCTGGATTTCCAGTGCATCGGAGCAGGCTCTCTGCACATCTGTAGGAGCCCTAGGATGTTGACAAGGAAGAAAGAATGCCATTTTACAGATGTCCTGAGCAGTCCCAGGGGCAGTTCTGTAGTGTCTTGAGAGCAAGTATCAAAGTGTAAACTCAACGTAGAGATTACAGGGGAACTGGCAAAGGGCTCCACCTGCCATTGTAAACAGAGAACTGAAGGGGTGGGGACAGCAGGTACCCACTTTGGCTCAGCTTTATGGTTCCAGTCATAGCTAGAAAAGGATGTATTAAACCTAGGAATAAAAAGTTATGAAGAACTGGAAGAACCAGTGTGTGTGGATGCTCTTTTTCTGAGCAGCTATCAGTATGTTGAATCTATGATTCTCTTATTTATATGGTTTAATTTCTAGGGAAGAGAGCTGTGAGCAAATATTTGTTCATAACTGTAATCCAGACTCATGCACAGCATAAAATCTTTGCAATATTTCATGTTGAGCATGGCTCTGTGTTGCTTCAATCTTAGATCAGAAACTTTGGGGTTAAAATTAAGAGTTTATAACAAAAGATGGTTTAAAAGAGGAATCTTCAAGATTAAAGTATTTAAAAGATAAATGTCTCTTTCATTAAAGCAACAGTTAAAATGGCAGATCTGTTTTGGACTTATACTTTACAGTATACACAGAGGATTTTCAATTTTAACATTGCTTAGTCATGGAGACTTTACTTGTAGATACTGTCTGTGGTTTGTAATTATCCTCTGATAAGGCACATCTGGGGATAAGTGTTTTTGCCAGACGTAAACATACAAAGCACAAAGAAGAATTACACAAAACTGTTATTAAAACATTTTAAAATCAGCAGATGCTTTTGTCTCTTTCTATGCTGATTTGAGAAACTAAAAATAAAAAAAACAAACCCAAACAAACTCCAAAACAGCTAGGGAGGTGGGTCCTGGGAGTAGGGAATAGAGACTGCTGTGCCTTCTTTCTAGGTTTTTCATGTTCGTTCTTGTTAAGAATCCCACTAAACTGCTAGAAGAATCTGAAAAGTAGGGAAGAAAATTGAACATATAATAATAAAACACAGAAGGGATGTAAATCATAAGCACCAGAAATTATGTAGAGGAGTGTGAGCATAGAGTGATTGTGCTTCCCTAAAAATTGGGCATAATTAACATTTTATCCTGTTCTTCTGTAAATTGCAGGGGGCTTTGATCATCTACAGGAGTCACATATCACTGAGCAGGCTGGGCTTTGCATATATGACTCAAAGCTGTCTACAAAAAAGTCACTTTTCTTACTCTGTTTTCCCTTCCAATGCCATTGTATTTTTCACAGTGGTATAAGTGATATATGTTAGGTGTCCCACACTGCACACCTGCTGGAAACTAGGCACCTATCATTTTTACCACATAATACCTAGGTGAAGCCAAGCACAGATAGGGGCTTTGAGCTGATCTTGCCCAGCTGCCATGTGGTAAAAACTAGAAGTGACTCATCTCCACTAGGATTTTACTGCAGAAAAACTATTACACTTTGATTATCTCAGGTAAAACAACAAAGAGAAAGCCTTTTTATTGTGGTGGAGACACGACCCATGAATCTGTTCCCTTGCCTGCGCAGACAGTTGGGAGTCGCATCCAGCCGGAGAATTATTCTGATTCTGAACTGTGCTGCAAGTGGAGTGCCTTAGCAGCAATTTGCTTGCACTTAATGTCCACAGTTAAAAGATAGAACACATAGTTTAGAGACTGAGAAATTGGAACAAATCAAGGAGGATTCAGGAGGTTGTATGTATTTCCCCATCGTGCCCTCTATGAAGTCTTGGGGTTTTGCTCTGAAAGGGAGAGGAGATAGGAGACAGGGAATATTGAGAACACTTTTCTTCTGCCCTTTCATCTCACCAGAACCCCAACATTTATATGCACAGAGGCGGAAAGGGATCTTGGAGTCATTATTGACTCCAAGATGAACATGAGCCGCCAATGCCAGACTGCAGCCAGGAAGGCCAGCCATACCTTGTCATGCATCCAAAGATGCATCTGAAGCTGGTCCAGAGAAGTGATACTCCCCCTCTATGTGACATTGGTCAGGCCGCAGTTGGAGTCCTCCATCCAGTACTGGGTGCCACACTTCAAAAGGGATGTGGCCAGCCTGGAGAGGGTTCACCCGCTTGGTGAGAGGGCAGCAGGACAGGCCCTACGAGGAGAGACCGAAGGACCTGAACCTGTTCAGCCTCAGCAAGAGGAGGCTGAGGGGGGACCTGGTGGCTGCCTACAAGCTCATCAGGGGAAATCAACAGCAAATAGGCAGAGCCCTTTTCTCCCCAGCACCACCTGGGGTGATAAGGAACAATGGTCATAAGCTGATGGAGAATAGGTTTAGGCTGGAGATCAGAAGGCAATATTTTACAGTTAGGGTGGCCAAAATCTGGAGCCAACTTCCCAGGGAAGTGGTCATCGCCCCTACCTTGAGCAAATTCAAGAGGAGGTTGGATGATCACCTGTCTGGGGTCTTGTGAACCCAGCATTCATTCCTGCCTGTGGCAGGGGGTCAGGCTAGATGATCTGTTCAGGTCCCTCCTGACTCTAGCTACTATGAAACTACTATATCCTTTTACTATCTGCCAGAACAAAGTCAAAACCAGTTACCTGCAGCAAGTATCTTGTTTTTTCTCTGAAATTCCAGTTTCCCTAAATTTGTATCCTTTAGCCTGATATGTTAAATGCAGCTTTTAGAGAGTTTTTGAATGTTATTATTCTTTGTTTGGCTAGAAATGGAATGCACTTTTTAATGTTGCCATTGTGTCACACACAATGCTCTCCATAGACTTACATAGCTATATAACTAATCAATTCTAAATCCTGTTGCCTTTGAAGTTGTTGAGAATTTTGCTGTTAACTTCAGTGGACCAGAATTTAGGCTGAAGTGAATTAAAATGCAACATTAATTCTATTCAAGACTCTGCATTATTTAAAATATTAATTATTTGTTTTCCACCTAGGTGAAATGGAGATCCCAGATTCAAATGACCCTTTAGGTCAAGTGGATGGACATGACAGACCAATTCCAACACCTAAAGGTAAAAATATTGATGATTCCAGTTCTTTTTTCTTTTTCAAGTATAAGGTAGCATGTATGCAACTCATTTTGTGATGTACTTCCTTTATTTGCCTTGTGAAAAAGACCATATCCCAAATATGGTATAATAACTGGTATGACAATTATTGACCTGGAGCTGTCTGATCTCACCTGGGGTACCTATACATGTGCCAGATGTCTGCTCCAACATGTGCTAATTAGTACGTGTCAGAGTCAACTTGATTAATCAAGTCTGCTAGAGCATGTTAATGAGTGCGCTCCAGCAGCCTCCGTGTCATGTCTAATCAGCATCCCTGTGCTTCAAAGTGGTGGTGGGGCACTTGAACTAAAGCTCATCAAACGAGCTTTAGTTCAAGTGCCCCCCCACCCTCCCCCTTTTGAAGCACAGGACACAATACATGTGATGCTGCGGGGACTTTAATTAGAGTGGCTCTAGGAATCGCTCTAATTAAATTGCCCCCTCTCTACCCCAGAGCATGTGTATAGATGCCCCTGGATTCCAGTTAATTCACTGATGGATCTTATTTTAAACTATTCCCTTAAAAACATGCTAGGTCATTTGATGGTTGAATTACAAAAGAATAGTGGTCACTGGTGTACATACAATAAAACCATACCATGGTGTGTCTTAGCAGGCAGTACAAAAAGTTATGGAGCTAAGAGATATTACACTCCAGTTTGGAAACAATATCAGAAAATGGTTTTGTTTGTGTTATTGCAGTGTATTTTGACATTACTGCTGTTGAGTCTACCCACCAGTTCCCTTACGACATAATATATTTAAAGCAAGATCATGATGTGGGAAAGAAAACAAGTACCACAGGCTGTCACTATATATATAGATGCTATGAATGAACAGAAATAGCATTAGGACTATAATAATGGTCAAGATGTAGTATTATTAAAATGTGCTACTAATAATGTTATGAGGCATGGGCGTTAATGTAGGATTTAATTTTATACAGTGCAAGCATTGATATGTAGGTATAAAGGCATCATTATATGCTGGAGATTGACCTCTTTGAATCTTCCCTGTTTTTGAGTTTTAAATTCAACCTAAAAAATACAAACATGATTAGGCTTTTTGAAAATGGCTAGGACTGGGATGTACACTGGTGTTTTAGATACATTTTTTTCTTGTTTAGCCTGTGATGGCAGTTTCATATGAATTCTTGCTAACCTATTTTTGTATTGCTAATCATGTAGGGTAGTTTTCTGACATATTGCAGTTTACCTTTAAACTCATACGGTCAAATTATGTTCCTGGATTTATATGGTTCTTTTTTAAATCCCTTGTTGGATGCACACCTATCTGGCAAAGTATAGGCAGTTTGACCTCCTTGCATGGCTGCAGTTATATTGGTATAAATATGTTTCATACCCATGTAGCTAATTACTGAGAGGAAAGAGAAAAAACTGTACACATTGATACTGATGTAAATAAGCCCAACTAGGTGTTGTACTGGTAAAAACGTATTGATTAATATATATATATATATATACACACACGCACCCAAGATGTCCTGGTTATTCTGGTACAAAAATGTATAGACTTGGCCTTCCTTAGTGACTTGGTTACTGATATAATCCATTTCCATAACTGATAGATTGCTACTAATAGGTCTGTAAGATGAACACAGTGCCAAAAAGCCTCTTTTCCAGATGATACCCAGGAAATTATATCTTATTTTGTCTCCTTCATATTCAGTTTATTTTATTGAATAGAAATATTACAGCTTTTGACTTCACACTCATCTCTGCTTTCAAGTAAAGGAAGGGCAGGGTGGCACCTCAGGCTCAGTACAGACATTATACTTAACAAATGTGAAGCATGCCGAAAATACTTTAAAGCCATAACAGAACATGGCACTTAAAGCACTTCAAAAGTGGTAAATTCAGCTCTACATTAACTGTCGATGGATGTGATATTAGACTAAAGCACTTTACTTTAGAGTGTTTTATCAAATGTCTGTACCACAACCATCGTGAGCATCCCAGGGGCTTCTCACTGGGTAGCCTGTTAGCTTTGGCCAAGTAGACAAGCACCCAGCATGTCACAGAGAAGTGACAGAAAAGGCTCTGTCTCCTCCCTGCATGGCTGAGCAGGGTGGAGAAGGCAAGAGAAACAGAGCCTGCTCTGCCTCAAGAGCCCCACAGAGCTTGCTGGGGGGCAGTGAGTGGGCTTAGTCTGTGCAGTGGTGGGGCTCTTTTCCCCTCTGGCCACAGTTCCCGATGTAGGAAAAAGCCTGGCTGGCTGCCCCATGCTGCAGCTTCTGGTTGCCATTGTCAGGAGGCTTGGGTTGGAGGGGGAAGAGTTGGAGAAGGAAACCCCCCCCCCCCCCCCA
>NW_005843211.1:11685-17126 GCF_000455745.1 Alligator sinensis
CCCCATACAGTTTGGGTCTGAGTGGCAGAGGGGCTGCCATAGCTAGTTAATCTTTAGGGCTTGCAGAAGCAACACAGGTCTCATCAAAAGAACATGGATTTTGTGTGCTGATATGACCTACTTCCTATATCACAGAAGATATATTTTGGTGACAGATGCTCTCAGCAATGACAGAACATGTATGGTGTGGCAAGTCCTTGAAGTGCTGGCCTCACCTGTTGTTTTAGGAGCAGCCTGCCAGAGAAAGTGAAGGAACTTCTTAACACATCAGATGCACCCACTGCTATCACAGGAACCCATTTCATACAGTCACTTCTGTCAAGCTCCACTGCAAAATTAGTTAGATTTCCTTCCCATCCTGCTCCTGTTAGAAGACTGTTGCAGAGCTGCATTCCTCTCATGTTTAGAAAACTTCTACTTCTCAGTCTAAAGACATTTAAATACCACATGCACTCCAGACAGATACATGTCATGCTACAACTAGGCTATCTATCCCACACTCAAGTAGCCTTTACATTTGATGGTAAAAGGTCCTTTGTTTAATCTTTAAAGTGTTAGACAAGTTTGTTTACTTGGCAAGTTAGCCCCATTTTGCTGCTTTCTTCTGTCTGGACCTTTATGGGCAAAGACATGAAAGTTCATTTTCTTTTTAAATTATATTGTTTAGTTAAAATATTGCACAGAGGGAGCTGCAGTTATTTCCACTCAGGAGCACATAACCACAACCAATACCGGTCTAAGGAAGTAATTAATCAAGTCTCAAACTGCATGAGTAATTTGTATTTCCTTCAGGAAAAAAAGTGTCTGGTGTTCTTATTTAATTTATCTGTAGGAATGGTGCTCGTTAGTTTTCACTTTTATTCCTTTACTATGCTTGTTCTTGTTAAGAAACAGTTACATTCTAGACCATTTTATAACTATAAAATTGTCAGTGTAAACTAGAAAGTCGATTGTTTATGGGGGGGTTGGTTTGTTTGTTTTTACATCATCATGGTGTCAAGACTCATCTTTAATCATCTTAATGTAGTAAGTCAAGTTTGTTTTTTCAAATGCTTGTGTAGTGTCATCAGTCCTTTCTGTGACTCCTGGTTCTGGGCCAGGCCTTTAAAATACCCTGTATCCTGACTCATGATAATCAGACCTTGTTATCCTGGGAGTTAGTGGAACTACAGGATGGAAATGGTGAGGAATTCTCTGACTTCTTTCTGTCAGTGAATATTAGTTAGTCAAAATTTGAACATCCTGTGAAAACTGTTCAATTGCAAACAAAATTCATTGGAATGTAGGCAGGGATCAGAGACGCATATTTGCAACACAAACATGAAGGTTAAGTACAGCCATTCAAAAAGCCCAAGCATGAATTGATTCAATCTTTACAGGTTAGTTTAGCCTGCATAGATTGAACTGATTACAAGTGAATTGACATTCACTTTTGATTCTGGAAATGCAGCCACATGCCTGTAGTGGCTCCAGCCAGAAGCCAGTGGGGGCTAGAGCAAGACCTCCCTTCCCTTCTACAGTGGTGGGGCTGGAGGGAACCTAGGATGGGAGGCAAGGTATGGCCAGGCCCTGGCAGGCCTGTGTATGATTGGGGAAGGGTTTAACCCCCCACCCTGGCCTGCAGGGACCCTAGCCTGTGGTATGCATGGAGGGCGAGAGGGGAAGCAGCCCTTGCCAGGCTTTTGGGTGGTGGGGGGGAAGAAGGAGCATGGTCAGACACCAGCTCCTGGCCAGATGCCAGCCCAGCATGGCCCCCTGTGACGAAGAGGCCAGGGAGGGGGTTTATTCCCCCCTCAGTCCCCTGTCCCACCGGGGGTCCGCAGCCAAGGTCTGCCAGCCCCGGCCGCCACCTCTGCTGCTCACCCCTGGCCAGGTAGACCCCAGCTGGGGTCCCAGGGGAGAGGGGAGGGAGGGAAGAATAAACTCCCTCCCTGCCCCTTTGCCAAGGGACCATGCTGGCCAGCATCTAGCCATGCCACTGCCCCTGCTGCTGGAGCAGTGAGGGGGAAGGACTCTGACAGGGGAAGCAGCCCCTGTCATGGTGTCCCAGGTAGGTCAGGCCTCTTCCCAGTGCGGGGGGCTCTTCTGCCCACCTCACTCCCACCCACAGAGCTGCCACAGCCTATGCAGGGTGCAGTCAGGTGCTGGCTGGCATAGCCCTCTGGGGCAAAGGGGGCAGGGAGGGGTTTTATTCCCCCCTCCCTCTGCTCTCCCTCTGAGGGACACCAGCTGGGGTCTGTTTGGCTGGGGGCCAGCAGTGGAAGTAGTAGTCAGGGCTGGTAAACCCAGGCTGTGGTCCCCCAGTGGGGGAGGGGATGGAGGGGGGAATAAACCCTCTCCCTGCCCCCCTCACCTCAGATGGCTATGTTGGGTGGGCATCTGGCCATGCCCTCACCCCTGGAGCGGTGAAGGGGGCAGGGAACTGACAGGGGCTACTGCACCCCCACCAGGCTGTGGGCCTGGCTGCGGTCCTGAGGGGTGAGGAGAGGGTGGGGGGAATAAATTGCCTCCCTGCCCCCTTCACCTTAGGGGGCCATGCTGGGCTGGCATCTGGCCACCCTGCCCCCCAACTCCTGCTGTGGCTAGAGAGCAGAGGGGCGGGGTCAGCCCTGCTCTCTGGAGTGGACAGCAGAGCTCAGCCCAGGGCTGCAGAGCATGCTGGGATGCTGGGGGACTCTGACTTAACTTAAACCAGGAAGGGGTCTGAGACAGAAATTCCATAAACCAGTTTACTCAAATCAGTTAAGTCTGATACTACATTCAACCAGGTTTATCTTAAACCAGTTTTGTCCATTCTGAAACTTCTGTCCCTAGCCAAAGAGGCTAACAGAGAGCAAAATGCATCCATTCCTGAATTCTATCTCAAACTTTATGTCAAAATTGATCTCAATCAACATAGCTTTTTAATGGCAGGAGTGTTGCAGCAGCAGGAGTTGCTAAAAGTGTCCATGTGGAAGGAGAATTTGAGGGTACTTCATAGGCTAGAGACAGACACTCAAAGAGCCTGAGCCTGAATTCATTCAATCTTTGCAGGTTAGTCTAACCTGACTAGGCTGAATCAGTTTGTAACTGTACAGAAATGCAGGCACATGCCTGCAGTGGCTCAGGCTAGAAACCAATGGGCACTAGAGCAGCCCTCCCTTCCCTTCTACACTGCTGAGCTGAAGAGAGCATGGCCAGGCCCTGGCAGGATGCTCTGATTAAGGTGGGGTTCCCCCACTTCTGACCAGCTTGGCAGGTAATTGATAACACAGTGTTTATCACCCCATTGAGAAAACAACAGAGGGATATTACCAGCTACTTGTTGATTTTGTCTTTGTCCTGTCTGCCACAGCACAGACAGTAGCCAGCATGTGGTCTGCTATTTAATGCTGAGGGGTGTCTCTGTAGGGCAGAGGGAACTGAGAAATCCCTGCTTAGCAGGGAGTGGTGAGGGGAGGTGAGGAGCAGGGAGAAGCCAGGCAGATGCCTGCAGTCTCTGCTGAGCTGCAGCCAGGGAGCAGAGGGGAGGGGCCAGCTCTGCTGTGGAGCAGAGAGCCCTGCCCAGCCCAGAGCATGCCAGGATGCTGGGGGAGTCTGGTTTAACTTAAACCAGCAAGGGGTCTGGGACAGACATTGCATAAACCTGTTTGACACAAATCAGTTAAGTCTGATATTACATTCAACCAGGTTTATCTTGAACCAGTTTCAGACATTTTGAACTGGTTTATGTGCACTGAACAGCTGTTCTGTTACAGGTTTAAACCAGTTTCTGATCACTTAAACCGGTTTGTGTGTCTGTCCCTAGCCAGAGTGGCTGGAAGAGATGGTCCTAGAGAGATCATAATTCAAGGCACTGAACTGCTTAGGAGCATGGTCCCCTGGAGAAGTAAATCTGAAAGCTCTAGTGTGATATAGAAAGTTCTCTTGCACTGATGCCTTTTTTCAAGTTAGACTTGGGCTGTACTATGGGTCTTCTGTTCAACCTGCTTCCTCTCTCTAGAGCCAGTTCTTTGTTTCCCTTGGAAAGGAGAAACCCACACGATATTTTACCAAGTGCTTCCTTTTGCTGCTGTCCTAGACAAACTGTTAGCAGCTGTAGCCATAGTAGACTCTCCTTAAGAACAAGTGTATAGTAAATGGGATCAGTGTCTATCACAGGAATTATAGTTGTAAAAAGATACCTTATATTCAAGGTGTAATCCCAAATTGAATCATATTAGCTCTTCTCTCCATAGAGATCTCTGTGGTCAAGGAGATAAAAGATCTTATTGCTTCCATAATTCTATTCCAGCTCTGATTTGGCTGTAATTAGTTCCAAAGTAAAATCAAAGTATTCAAGTGCTCATATTAAATGTGCATTACCCCAGTCACTCATTTTATTTGCTTGAGACTACTGCAGATTTACACTGCAAGAGATGTGGCTCAACTGGGCTATAACTTAAATATTAACTCATCTGTGGAAACTGCCTGGTAATGAATCATAAGGAGAAAGTCATCCTTGTTTCCTTAATTGCTTCTGTCTATTTAGGGAGGGTAGCCATCAGATGTATCCCTTCCTGGTTGGGTTTTAGATGGCTTCTGGGAGCCCACAACCCTTTCCTTTTTGAAAGATAAAGAGAGAAAAGAGCTAGGGACAGACATTACACATAAATCAGTTTAAGTGATCAGAAACTGGTTTAAACGTCTAACAAAATACATGTTAGGTGCACATAAATCAGTTTGAAAATGGCTGAAACTGGTTTAAGATAAACCTGGTCGAATGTAGTATCAGACTTAACTGCCTTGGGTCAAACCAGTTTATGTAATTTCTGTCCCAGACCCATTCCTGGTTTAAATTAAACCAGACTGCCCCCAGCATCCCAGATGCTTTGCACTGCAGCCCTGGACTGGGCTGTCTTCCAGAGATGAGGGCTTGCCCACCGCCCCTCTGCTGCCTAGCCAGAGCTCCGGCAGAGGCTGCAGGCACAGCAGGGTCTGCCTGGCTTTCCCCTGCTCCCACCACTTGCTGTTCAAGCAGGGATTCTCTCCTCCCTTCTCCCAGAGCACAGAACCCCGCCCCATGGATCCATGGCATGTGGTATGCTAGCTAATGCTGAGAGGGGTGTGTGTGTGTGTGTGTGTGTGTGTGTGTGTCCGATTTCACTGGGACAGGCAGACAGAACAGTGTCTGCTTAGGGCTTTTTGGAGCTAATCAACAGGTCAGCTGGTAATGTCCCTCCATTCCTTCCTTAGAAAAAGCTGTTTAAGAGGAGGTTGAACTAATGAGAGAGGCTTTTTTTTTCTTGATTTGCTGATAAACATTGTGTTATCAGCTCCCAACTGGTTCCCTCACCTGTCATGTTTTCTGCAGACAGTATGAAGAAGCATAGATTCATAGATTCATAGATGTTAGGGTCGGAAGGGACCTCAATAGATCATTGAGTCCGACCCCCTGCATAGGCAGGAAAGAGCGCTGGGGT